>NC_057805.1:328963817-329245672 GCF_018294505.1 Triticum aestivum
GGTGCAATAGCAGCTTACCCGTGTTTTCTTTCCTCGCCGTCGCATCGTCGACGGTCCGCCTGATCCCATGGACGCCTCCGCTGGAGCCGGATCCGGCAATGCCCCTGGCGCAGGCGCCGGCGCGTCATCTTGCTGCTACTACGCCCTGCTCGGCATCCGTAAGAACGCCTCCTCCACCGACATACGTGCCGCCTACCGACGGCTCGCCATGGTAAGTGCGCTCCTGTCCTCCGCTCCTCCGCGCGTGTAGGCGCTTGATTGGTTTCCTTTTCTTGTTCCTTTCGTCTGGTCGGAGGAACTGACGTGCTAATAATCCGATGTCTTGCTCTGACCGTGCAGAAGTGGCACCCGGATCGGTGGGCGAGCGACCCCGGCGCGACGGGCGAGGCGAAGCGGCGGTTCCAGCGGATCCAGGAGGCCTACTCCGGTAAGGCATCGCGAGCATCCCATTAGCCCTTGGGCGCGCAAGATTTTGATCCAATTCTTTGTCGGCCCTCCCTTTGGGTGTTGCAGTTTTGTCCGACAAGGGGAAGAGGGCCATGTACGACGCCGGGCTCTTTGATCCCCTCGACGACGACGACCAGGTGGGCGCTCTGGTTTCTTTCCGTGCTTATTGTCTTGTCGAAATTCTCTCTATTATTATATTATTGATTGAAAACAAGTGGGAAATTACCCCCTTCTGTCCACCGGGGACATACCGACGTACAATGGCCCTGAAATTTTGCTCTTGCTTTGGACGGCCAGGATTTCTCGGACTTCATGCAGGAGATGCTGGTGATGATGGATAGCGTGAAAAACGAGGTAGCCGCGACCGCTGACCCAACTACCCTTGAGACATCATTAGTTTAATCGATCGTAATCGTGATTACCTTTGTTGAACGATTTGCTATTACATCTCGTGCAGAAGCCGGACACGCTCGAAGACCTGCAGAAGATGCTGGATGACATAGTCAACGGCGACGGCGGTAGCCGCGCCACTGCTGGTGCTGGTGGTAGCGGCGGCGGTGGTGGTGGCTGCGGTGGTCGCGTTCCACCGGAGGCCAACCGCAGAACTCGTGTCGCCCCTTACCCGCAGCCTTCGCGAAGGTGATGGACGCGCCGGTGCTCGTGACGTGCACGCACCGCTGCGCTTGTAGGAGAGAGATCAGAGCAAGAAGAGAGCAACCAGCGTGAAAAAAAACATTAGCAAATCAGAATTGTTGCTCGATCCCCTTGTTGGGGTGGTTACAACTTAGTGTTTAGATCATCTTTGATGACAATTGACGCCGTCGATCTGTTTAATTGTGTTCCTTTGGCTGGTTGGTGCTTCAGTCGCAGCCAAGAATTGGCGTGGATGCGCGGCCGCCCAAAGATTCCATCATCTTTCCGGACATTTCGATCCTCAGTTAAATTTGTTCTCCCAATTGTTGCTCGAATATACCTCGTCTCCATGGACGTTTCCCCTTGTGGTGAGTCCTGTCCTGAGTTGTGTATGGTCTTTTTGGCTGCCATTACGAGTACCACAGGCACAAACTCCCCATTGTCTTCCCTACCAAACGCTTTGCCGACTTCGGTAGTACTGGTTAGCTGTAACCAGAGATGATTCTCGTGCTTGACGCTCTTGTCTCGTGCCGTGTCGTGGTGTTCGGATGCCCTTGTATTGTACCGGAATGATGGTTCTAGCGAGCCGATGGTAACACAAGCCCAGCCCACTGACTGGTGTCATACTGGGATTTGCATCTTGGCGTTTGCGAGTCGAGATCAGCGGCGGCGACCTTTCTCTTCTGGATGGCTCGGCTCGTACGAACGAAAACGAGGCGGTCCTGGCAAGTTGCGTGGCGCCATCATCCGTATTTGCCACCACGCTGGATGATGCTCCAATTTTGCTGGGGCGCGAGATGGTTTGGACCAGAGGATTTCTCTGGGAATCGCTGGGCCTCGGCTGCGTGGAGAAATATCATCCCAAAATGGCCGGTCACCTATCATGTCATGTCCAAGGACGGGCGGGGCATCTCTCGTACGTATCGTTGATTGGGTTTGGACCGGGAAAAAGCAAAGCGGTGGACGCGAGCGTTTTCGTGGTCCACCGATTGAACCAAACATCAATGGACGATGTATGGACGCGGTTTTTTTAATGGTTCTTTTTAATTTTCCTTTAGAAAAGCCAAGATTAGGACGGGCTGATTCGAGATACTTCCGGTGCGGGATCTCCTTTGTTGGGCAGGTTCAGCACCTTTCCCCCTCTACTATTGATTATTGATATCGAGAGGCGTACAGCGCCGGTGTTTCCTGAAGTATCCGTACGAGGGATTACAAAATATCCACGCCCATGCTTCCGTAGGAAGCGAACCAGCTCCCATAGCTCGCTGCTCGCCTCGAACAATCCGGCGACCTGCCCTGCTGGAACAGTTTATTTTAGTCTTGGGAGGGTTTAACCGGAGACTGGAACACTCTCGCTGGCTTTTCTTGCCGCCATGCTCCGATTTGGTAACGCGAGCTTTGCTGTCCGCGAGTGGGAAGTTGCGTCGCGTCATGCTCGGCCGTCTACGGGTCCTCGAACCTGCAGATATGAGCTCCTACTAACGTCTCTCGTTGATATGAGATCACTTCTGTTGCTGTCGCCTCTCGCGGTGTTGTTGCTCGACGTCGCCCGTTGCCGTCGCGCCTTAAACTTTCCGCCTTTGTGCAACTTGACCCCGTCCATTTTTGCAGCGGAGGCCGAGGTCGATGTCTACGTGAAAACGGGTGTGCAAACCGAGCCAACATGTTTGCACTGCGCGAGAGCATGCACGAGGTGAGCCACCGCTACACGTTGTACAGCTTGACAACTTGCGTGCTTTCCCGCAAAAAAAGAGGAAAAAACAACAACTACTTGCGTGCTTGCACTTTTACGATGAGGATGAACACAAAACAGCTCGTCTTCTCACTCTGCAGGGACCAAGTTGTGTGGTGTGCAGTGTGCGCGCTGTTGGCTGTCGGCAAGGTTTTCTTCAAGCATTTTTTGCTTTGTCGGTGAAACAAAAATTAGCATGAGCAATCAAGGGATTCTTTGGTTCGCAGGGTCTAAATCAGAAAACTGAAAACACATAAATTTTGCGGAATTGAATGTTTGGCTCACTAGAACACAGAAAACATCTCTACTAAATATATTTACCCACAAGCCTCTTACAGCCGGTTCATTTGACACGCCCATTAACTCAATTAAATCGGGGTTTTCTAAAACAATGTTATGCATTAACTCATTCAAATCAAATCTTAAAACCACCGTGTTACTGACCAAATGAATGATGGGCTGGGTGCAAATTTCACGGACAAGGAAATATCAGATGCACTGTTTCAGATTGAGCCCCTTAAGGCGCCCGGACCGGACGACTTCCCCACACGTTTTTTCTAGAGGAACTGGGCTGTTATGAGAGAGCAGGTAATTGTTGGGGTCAAGGAATTTTTTTGTACTGGTATTATGCCTGAAGGGGTGAACAACACCTCAATTATTATTATCCCCAAGGTAGATAACCCCGGGCGGCTCACGGACTTTCGGCCTATCAGTCTATGTAACGTCATTTACAAGGTAGTGGCAAAGTGTTTGGTAAACCGGCTACACCCTATTCTGGATGATATCATCTCGCCAGAGAAGAGTGCCTTTGTTCCGAGACGGATGATTACTGATAATGCATTACTTGACTTTGAGTGCACTCACTACATTCAGCGGGAAAAGAACCCGGACAAAAGTTTTTGTGCTTATAAATTGGACTTGTCTAAAGCTTATGACAGGGTTGATCGGATCTTCTTGGAGCGAATGATGCAAAAGATGGGTTTCGCTCGCCATTGGATGAACTGGATTATGACATGCGTCACCTCGTTGAGATATACAGTTAAATTTAATGGCACCCTCTTGGAATCATTTGCACGGTCGCGAGGGCTTCAGCAAGGTGATCCTCTCTCCCCGTTTTTGTTCCTCTTTGTGGCTGACGGTCTCTCGGCTTTGTTGAAGTATGGTGAGCAGAAGGGTGATTATACCCCTTTGAAAGTCTGCCGCAGAGCCCCAGGTATATCTCACCTATTGTTTGCAGACGACACTATGTTGTTCTTTAAAGCAGAGGAGGAACAAGCGCGTAAGGTACATGAGGTCGTTCTTACTTATGAGAGAGCTATAGGCCAGTGCATTAATCCGCAAAAATGCAGTGTATTGTTTGGGAAATTTTGCTCGAACATCAACCATGACAGGGTATGTACAGTATTGAATGTTGCATTGGCCACTTTTGAGGAGAAATACCTAGGCCTTCCTACCCCGGACGGGAGCATGAACAAGGGAAAATTTCAGAACTTGCAATCAAGACTTCTGAAGAGGATTATTGCATGGGGAGACACACTTTCTCTAGCCGGCAAGGAAATCATGATTAAAGCTGTGGCGCAGGTGATTCTCACTTATATTATGGGTGTATTTAAGCTGCCGATGTTAGTATGTGATGATCTGAACATGATGATATGAAACTTCTGGTGGGGCTCGAAACAGGGCAAACGGAAAACTCACCGGCTGGCTTGGCCAAAGATCCGGGCTCACAAGATGAGGGGCTGGCTAGGGTTTAGAGATTTTCGTCTCTTTAACCAGGCCCTCCTCACGCGACAAACATGGAGACTCTTAATTTATCATAAAAATTGTATGCGCAGGTATTAAAATCCAAGTACTACTCGGAGGGACGCCTTGAGGACACGGTCTTCTCCAGGACTGCATCGCCCACATGGCAGGCCATTCAATATGGCCCCGAGCTCCTGAAAAAGGGCCTTGTTTGGCAAGTGGGCAACGGACAGAGCATCCGCATATGACGGGATCGCTGGTTGTCCACGCAGCTGACGGGCCAACCTATCACGCAACATGGGACGTGCAGACTCCGGCGAGTGTCGGAGCTCCTAGACGGTTCTGACGCTTGGCGCCAGGATGTGCTAGGACGGTATTTTCTCCTGGTGGACATGCATACCATCACCAACATCTGTATGTCCGCTCGCATCACTGATGATATTATCGCATGGGGTCCGGAAAAGAGTGGTATGTTCACCGTTCGCTCCGCCTACCGCCTCGCCCTGGACGAGCGTGAGCGTCCATTGGCGGTCGCCACAAGTAGGGCACCGGATGGTTGTCGTGCCATCTGGAAGACCATATGAGGGTGCCCTGCTCCCCCTAAGGTACGCGTCTTTGCTTGGAGGCTCGTGTGCAACTCGCTTGCAACTTGGGCCAATAAATTCCCTCGTCACCTCGATCTTACTGATGTGTGTCCCCTCTGTGGTGTGGAACAAGAGGACATATTCCATGCGGTGTGCAGGTGCCCCCCTCGCAATGGAGCTATGGAGAGCTATGGCGATGGACTGGCCCATCCCAAAGGTGGAGAGCATAGTCAACATAGGTCCGGAATGGTTGTTCTCGCTGTTGGAACCTCTCCAGGATACCGCACGCATGGTTGTGGTCATGACCATGTGGCGAGCGTGGTACGTGCGTAACGAAGTAACCCATGGAAAACACCCCCACCAATCGAAGCCTCTCGAAGATTCCTCCATGATTACATCAATTCTCTCTTGTGTATACATCAGTGCCCTCAAGGAGATATGGAGAGGGGCAAGATGGTCGTCCAGATGGTGAAGGAAATATGCCCTAGAGGCAATAATAAAGTTGTTATTTATATTTCCTTATATCATGATAAATGCTTATTATTCATGCTAGAATTTATTAACCGGAAACTTGATACATGTGTGAATACATAGACAAAACAGAGTGTCCCTAGTATGCCTCTACTTGACTAGCTCGTTAATCAAAGATGGTTAAGTTTCTTGACCATAGACATGTGTTGTCATTTGATGAATGGGATCACATCATTAGGAGAATGCTGTGATGGACAAGACCCATCCGTTAGCTTAGCATAACGATCCTTAAGTTTTATTGCTATTGCTTTCTTCATGACTTATACATATTCCTCTGACTATGAGATTATGCAAGTCCCGAATACCGGAGGAACACCTTGTGTGCTATCAAACGTCACAACGTAACTGGGTGATTATAAAGATGCTCTACAGGTGTCTCCGAAGGTGTTTGTTGGATTGGCATAGATCGAGATTAGGATTTATCACTCCGTGTATCGGAGAGGTATCTCTGGGCCCTCTCGATAATGCACATCATGATAAGCCTTGCAAGCAATGTGACTAATGAGTTAGTTACGGGATGATGCATTATGAAACGAGTAAAGAGACTTGCCGGTAACGAGATTGAACTAGGTATGAGGATACCGACGATCAAATCTCGGGCAAGTAACATACCGATGACAAAGGGAATGATGTATGTTGTCATTACGGTTTGACCGATAAAGATCTTCGTAGAATATGTAGGAACCAATATGAGCATCCAGGTTCCGCTATTGGTTATTGACCGGAGATGTGTCTCGGTCATGTCTACATAGTTCTCAAACCCGTAGGGTCCGCACGCTTAACGTTCGATGATGATTTGTATTATGAGTTATGTGTTTTTGGTGACCGAAGATTGTTCGGAGTCCCAGATGAGATCACGTACATGACAAGGAGTCTCGAAATGGTTGAGAGGTAAAGATTGATATATTGGATGATGATATTCGGACACCGGAATAGTTACGGATCGTTTCGGGTATTTTTCAGAGTACCGGGAGGTTACTGGAACCCCCCGGGGGAGGTAATGGGACTCATGGGCCATGGGAAAGAGAGGGGACAGCCCACAAGGGGTGCCCCCCGATGGGAGTCCGAATTGGATTAGGGGAGGGGCGGCGCCCCCCTTTCCCTCTCCTACTCCCTCTCCCTTTCCCCCTTTCCCACTCCGGAAAAGGAAAGGGGGATCCTACTAGGACTAGGAGTCCTAGTAGGACTCCCCACACTTGGCGCGCCCCTAGGGGGCTGGCCTCCTCCCTCTCCTCCTTTATATACGGGGGCAGGGGGCACCCCAAAGGACATCAATTGTTCTCTTAGCCGTGTGCGGTGCCCCTCTCCATAGTTTACTCCTCTGGTCATAGCGTCGTAGTGCTTAGGCGAAGCCCTGCACGGATCACATCACCATCACCACGTCGTCATGCTGACGAAACTCTCCCTCGACCCTCTGCTGTCTCAAGAGTTCGAGGGACATCATTGAGCTGAACGTGTGCTGAACTCGGAGGTGCCGTATGTTCGGTACTTGATCGGTTGGATCGTGAAGACATTCGACTACATCAAACGCGTTAAACTAACGCTTCCGCTTTCGGTCTACGAGGGTACGTGGACACACTCTCCCCCTCTCGTTGCTATGCATCTCCTAGATAGATCTTGCGTGATCGTAGGAAATTTTTTGAAATTGCATGCTACGTTCCCCAACAGATGGGTGCTGCGGTAAGACCTAAAGAGGTGAAGCAAAAGGAAGAGCTGCGTTGGGCGCTTCCGCGTCATGGCTGGGCCAAGCTAAATGTGGATGGGAGCTATGTGCCAGCAACAGGAGATGATGGGGGAGGCATGGTTGTCGGTGTCAAAACCGGCGGATCTCGGGTAGGGGGTCCCGAGCTATGGATCTTGGATCAATGGGGAACAAGGGACGAAGGACACGATGTTTACCTAGGTTTGGGCCCTCTCGAAGAGGTAAAACCCTACGTCCTTCTTGATTATATTGAAGTGTATAGGATGATTACAGAGTCGATCTACCACGAGATCAGATGAACTAAACCCTAGGCGAGTAGGATGACGGTTGTTCTAGCCTCTACGGACTAAACCCTCTGGTTTATATAGGCACCAGGGGTACTAGGGTTACATATGGTTGGTTACAAGGAAGGAATAATCATGCCGATTGTTCTTATCTTGACTTGGAGGACACACCAAGGCATCGAAGATCTCCTTCCCGGATATGGAGTCGCCTCATAGTTCGGCCTTCCAGCTGCTGTAGTGTGGCCCACATGTTCGGCCCATAGAGATAGGCTAGCAGCCCGAGGACCCCCTAGTTCGGGACTCCCTCAATGGTGCTGCGCTCCGGATAGGGGTGAAGTTATTTTCACCGCGTGTCGAGAGATTCGTACATGTGATAACAGTCTAGATGCTGAGCTCGCGGCGTGTAGAGAAGGCTTGAGCTCGCCCTAGACCGCACAGACTGGCCCATTGCTATTGAGATGGACAATACCAAAGCGGTCACGATGCTAAATGCAAGGTCGGCGGACCGGTCTCCATCTCGTGTACTCATCAAGGAGATTCAGAGGATGATCAGGGATGACCCTAGGGAGATTTTGATTAATGCTATTAGTCGTTTGCGGAATAAAGTTAGTCATGCTTTAGCTACGTACGGTCGTAGTATGCCACGTACTGCTATTTGGTTGGGCTGGGTATAAGCAACATTGTAAAACTGGTTGTGGGTGATTTTCCATCTTAAGTAATGGAAATTTCCCATTTTCCCCGCAAAAAATCAAATCTTAAAAAAAATCTCAACTAAATCCGAACTTTTCTTTTCTTCCATTACTCATAATCAAATCAAATCTTACCAAAACATCAACTATAATCAAAGTTGGCAGTTTTTTTCTAGGTTTCGTTTTTGTTTCTCTTTTTGTTTCATTTTTTCTATGATCAACCTATTATTTTGTGCTCGACATACTATCAGAGTTGGTAGACCTGTACATCATGGTTAGTTGGTACGGTTGCCTCCATTCCGGTTAAACCTTCCCCATCGATATTTTCTATACAACCAATTTATTTAACTTTTGTAGCCCATTGATCTACTTAATCTGGTTTTTATCTGCCAAATTTAGTAATGTTGTTGTGGAAAATAATCAATCATGGTGATCTCTAATCAATTTTTAAAGACCAAATCTATGGAAAGGAATCAATGTTGGAAAACACAGGGCAACATTTGTGGAAAGAAATCAGTGTTTGATAACACAACCCAACCGGTTTTTGGTATTGGTTTGAACTCCTCCACTCCGGTTAACTACCCATAACAAAGTAGCCCTTTCACCACCCCTTCACACTAGTTTAATTTTGGCTCACCGGTTTAATTTTGGCTCACCCTTTCACCACCCCTTCACACTAGTTTTTTCTTCCTCACACGTAATTCCCCTCCCTCTGTCGACCCAACTCATCCCTCTCTCAAAAAAATCATCACTCTGTCGATCTCTCCATTCCTCCTGTCGCTCGACCATCTTTTTTCTAGGGTCCCTCAACATCGCCACCCCCCCGCCACACCTGCCACCACCAGCTGGTGGCCGAGATCAACCTCATCGAGTGCGGCATGGTTGAGGACCCGACTCGTGGAACGAAAAATCCGACACCATCGCCTCACCCCAGGGGCACGGTGTTGATGTCTACTACACAACCTTCTTGTAGACGTTGTTGGGCCTCCAAGTGCAGAGGTTTGTAGGACACTAGCAAATTTCCCTCAAGTGGATGACCTAAGGTTTATCAATCCGTGGGAGGCGTAGGATGAAGATGGTCTCTCTCAAACAACCCTGCAGCCAAATAACAAAGATTCTCTTGTGTCCCCAACACACCCAATACAATGGTAAATTTTATAGGTGCACTAGTTCGGCGAAGAGATGGTGATACAAGTGCAATATGGATGGTAGATATTGGTTTTTGTAATCTGAAAATATAAAAACAGCAAGGTAACTAATGATAAAAGTGAGCACGAACGGTATTGCAATGCTAGGAAACAAGGCCTAGGGTTCATACTTTCACTAGTGCAAGTTCTCTCAACAATAATAACATAATTGGATCATAAAACTATCCCTCAACATGCAACAAAGAGTCACTCCAAAGTCACTAATAGCGGAGAACAAACGAAGAGATTATGGCAGGGTACGAAACCACCTCAAAGTTTCCTTTCCGATCGATCTATTCAAGAGTCCGTAGTAAAATAACATGAAGCTATTCTTTCCGTTCGATCTATCATAGAGTTCGTACTAGAATAACACCTTAAGATACAAATCAACCAAAACCCTAATGTCACCTAGATACTCCAATGTCACGTCAAGTATCCGTGGGTATGATTATATGATATGCATCACACAATCTCAGATTCATCTATTCAACCAACACAAAGAACTTCAAAGAGTGCCCCAAAGTTTCTACCGGAGAGTCAAGAAGAAAACGTGTGCCAACCCCTATGCATAAGTTCACAAACAGAACCCGCAAGTTGATCACCAAAACATACATCAAGTGGATCACGTGAATATCCCATTGTCACCATAGATAAGCACATGCAAGACATACATCAAGTGTTCTCAAATCCTTAAAGACCCAATCCGATAAGATAACTTCAAAGGGAAAACTCAATCCATTACAAGAGAGTAGAGGGGGAGAAACATCATAAGATCCAACTATAATAGCAAAGCTCGCGATACATCAAGATCGTGCCAAATCAAGAACACGAGAGAGAGAGATCAAACACATAGCTACTGGTACATACCCTCAGCCCCGAGGGTGAACTACTCCATCCTCGTCATGGAGAGCGCCAGGATGATGAAGATGGCCACCGGTGAGGGATCCCCCCTCCGGCAGGGTGCCAGAATAGTGCCCCGATTGGTTTTTGGTGGCTACAGAGGCTTGCGGCGGCAGAACTCCTGATCTATTCTGTTCCTCGATGGTTTTAGGGTATATGGATATATATAGGCGAAAGAAGTCGGTCAGGGGAGCCACGAGGGGCCCACGAGGGTGGAGGGCGCGCCCCCTGCCTCGTGCCTTCCTCGTTGCTTCCCTTACGTACACTCCAAGTCTTCTGGATTGCTTCCGTTTCAAAAATAACTCTCCCGAAGGTTTCATTCCGTTTGGACTCCGTTTGATATTTCTTTTCTTCGAAACACTGAAACAAGGGAAAAAACAGAAACTGGCACTGGGCTCTGGGTTAATAGGTTAGTCCCAAAAATAATATAAAAGTGCATAGTAAAGCCCATTAAACATCCAAGATGGATAATATAATAGCATGAGTACTTCATAAATTATAGATACGTTGGAGACGTATCAGCATCCCCAAGCTTAATTCCTGCTCGTCCTCGAGTAGGTAAATGATAAAAGAAAGAATTTATGAAGTGTGAATGATATCAGGTGCACAAGTTTGATCAATGATAATTTCAATCACCTTTTCTAGCATCATTATATATCATAACAGTAGCTCATCTCATAAAGCTTCTCATGATCAAGTAACAAGCTATTCACATGTTAAAGTATAGATCATAAACTTTCTTGAAAACTAACAAACCGTGTCATTAGTCATCAAACAATTACAATTCATCTTATTTTCAGGAAGAGTCTATGTCAGAGCTTTGATTTAGCAAACTCCACATACTCAACTATCATTTAGTCTTTCACAATTGCTAACACTCACGCGATATTTATGGGTTCAAAGTTTTAATCAGACACAGAGAAAGATAGGGGCTTATAGATTCGCCTCCCAACCTTTTACCTCAAGGGTAATGTCAACAATAATAGCTCATGATGCCTTACATCCAATTGGATATATATATATATCAGAATCTTTCCAACACAATGTGCTTGCCAAAGGATAAAATGTAAAAAGGAAAGGTGAAGATCACCATGACTCTTGCATAAAAGTAAAAGATAGGCCCTTCGCAGAGGGAATCAGAGGTTGCCATGCGCTTTTATAGTTGGATGCACAAAATCTTAATGCGAGGGAACGTCACTTTATATTGCCACTTGTTATAGGGACCTTTATTATGCAGTCCGTCGCTTTTATTGCTTCCATATCACAAGATCGTATAAAGCTTATTTTCTCCACACTAATAGATCATACATATTTAGAGAGCAATTTTTATTGCATGCACCGATGACAACTTACTTGAAGGATCTTACTCAATCCATAGGTAAGTATGGTGGACTCTCATGGCAATACTGGTTTAAGGGATGTTTGGAAGCACAAGTAGTATCTCTACTTGGTGCAAGGAATTTGGCTAGCATGAGGGGGAAAGGCAAGCTCAACGTGTTGGGCGATCCATGACAATATACTTTATTTCGGATATAAGAAAACATAACCCATTACGTTGTCTTCCTTATCCAACATCAACCTTTTAACATGTCATGTTTTAATGAGTGCTCACAATTACAAAATATGTCCAAGATAGTATATTTATATGTGAAATCTCTCTTCCTTCAATATTCTTTCATGAACTGTTCAAGTGACCAATACAATGTTTGCTAACTTTCAATAAATTTACCACCTCTACTTCTTATATGTAAAGTCATTACTCCCCATGGGATAAGCATATGAAACATATATAATTTCAGATTTATGATATTCAATTCATTAAACCATTTACTCATAGGATATAAGTGAAGCACACGAGTAAATGACAAACTACTCCAAAAAGATATAAGTGAAGATTAATGAGTAGTTAAATAATTATTTAGCTATGTGAGGACTCTCTCTCATTCAATAATTTCAGATCTTGATATTTTATTCAAACAGCAAGCAAAACAAAATAAATGACATGACGCTCCAAGCAAAACACATATCATGTGGTGAATAAAAATATAGCTCCAAGTAAAGTTACCGATGAACGAAGACGAAAGAGGGGATGCCTTACGGGGCATACCCAATCTTAGACGCTTGGTTATCCTTGAATATTACCTTGGGGTGCCTTGGGCATCCCCAAGCTTAGGCTCTTGCCACTCCTTATTCCATAGTCCATCGAATCTTTACCCAAAACTTGAAAACTTCACAACACAAAACTCAACAGAAAACTCGTAAGCTCCGTTAGTATAAGAAAATAAATCACCACTTAGGTACTGTTGTGAACTCATTCTAAATTCATATTGGTGTAATATCTACTGTATTCCAACTTATCTATGGTTCATACCCTCCGATACTACTCATAGATCCATCAAAATAAGCAAACAACATATAGAAAACAGAATCTGTCAAAAACAGAATAGTCTGTAGTAATCTGCATCAAACGAAAATCTGCCAAAATAGGACGACCTAGATAATTTGATTATCGATCTACTGCAATTGGAATCAGTATTTTATCACTTTCTGGTGATTTTTAACAATTGTTTTCGTGAGCAGAAAGTTTCTGTCTTTTTCAGCAAGATCAAATAATTATCATCCAAGAAGATCCTATATGTCTTACTTGGCACAAACACTAATTAAAACATAAAAACAAATGTAACCAGAGGCTATATCAAATATTTATTCAACAACAGAAAGGAAATATATTGGGTTGTCTCCCAACAAGCGCTTTTCTTTAAAGCCTTTTAGCTAGGCATTGATAATTTTAATGATGCTCGCATGAGAGACAAGAATTGAAGCACAAAGAGAGCATCAAATAGCATGTGACAAACACATCTAAGTCTAACATACTTCCTATGCATAGGCGTTTTATAAGCAAACAAATTATCAAGGCAAGAAAAAACTAGCATATGAAGGTAAAACAAGCAAATCTTCAAGATTTTCAACACATAGAGAGGAAACTTGATATTATTGCAATATGTAGAAGCATATGATCCTCTATCATAATAATTTTTAGTAGCATCATGAATGAATTCAACCATATAACCAGCACATAAAGCATTCTTTTCATGATCTACAAGCATAGAATTTTTATTACTCTCCACATAGGCAAAATTCTTCTCATTCGGAATAGGGGGAGCACACTCAACAAAATAATTATCATGTGAGGCATAATCCAATTGAAAACTAAAATCATGATGACAAGTTTCATGGTTATCATTATTCTTAATAGCATACAAGTCATCACAATAATCATCATAGATAGCAACTTTGTTCTCATAATCAATTGGAACCTCTTTCAAAATAGTGGATTCATCACTAAATAAAGTCATGACCTCTCCAAATCCACTTTCATCAATATAATCATCATAAATAGGAGGCATGCTTTCATCATAATAAATTTTCTCATCAAAACTTGGGGGACAAAAAATATCATCTTCATCAAACATAGCTTCCCCAAGCTTGTGGCGTTGCATATCATTAGCATCATAGATATTCAAGGAATTCATATTATCAACATTGCAATCATGCTCATCATTCAAATATTTAGTGCCAAACATTCTAATGCATTCTTCTTCTAGCACTTGAGCACAATTATCGGAATCCTTATTTTCACGAAATACATTAAAAAGATGAAGCATATGAGGCATTCACAATTCTATTTTTTGTAGTTTTCTTTTATAGACTAAACTAGTGATAAAACAAACAAAAAGATTCGATTGCAAGATCTAAAGATATACCTTCAAGCACTCACCTCCCCGGCAACGGCGCCAGAAAAGAGCTTGATGTCTACTACACAACCTTCTTCTTGTAGACATTGTTGGGCCTCCAAGTGCAGAGGTTTGTATGACAGTAGCAAATTTCCCTCAAGTGGATGACCTAAGGTTTATCAATCCGTGGGAGGCGTAGGATGAAGATGGTCTCTCTCAAACAACCCTGCAACCAAATAACAAAGAGTCTCTTGTGTCCCCAACACACCCAATACAATGGTAAATTGTATAGGTGCACTAGTTCGGTGAAGAGATGGTGATACAAGTGCAATATGGATGGTAGATATTGGTTTTTGTAATCTGAAAATATAAAAACAGCAAGGTAACTAATGATAAAAGTGAGCACGAACGGTATTGCAATGCTAGGAAACAAGGCCTAGGATTCATACTTTCACTAGTGCAAGTTCTCTCAACATTAATAACATAATTGGATCATATAACTATCCCTCAACATGCAACAAGGAGTCACTCCAAAGTCATTAATAGCGGAGAACAAACGAAGAGATTATGGCAGGGTACGAAACCACCTCAAAGTTATCCTTTCTGATCGATCTATTCAAGAGTCCGTAGTAAAATAACATGAAGCTATTCTTTCCGTTCGATCTGTCATAGAGTTCGTACTAGAATAACACCTTAAGACACAAATCAACCAAAACCCTAATGTCACCTAGATACTCCAATGTCACCTCAAGTATCCGTGGGTATGATTATACGATATGCATCACACAATCTCAGATTCATCTATTCAACCAACACAAAGAACTTCAAAGAGTGCCCCAAAGTTTCTACCGGAGAGTCAAGACGAAAACATGTGCCAACCCCTATGCATAAGTTCACAAACGGAACCCACAAGTTGATCACCAAAACATACATCAAGTGGATCACGTGAATATCCTATTGTCACCACAGATAAGCACATGCAAGACATACATCAAGTGTTCTCAAATCCTTAAAGACTCAATCCGATAAGATAACTTCAAAGGAAAAACTCAATCCATTACAAGAGAGTAGAGGGGGAGAAACATCATAAGATCCAACTATAATAGCAAAGCTCGTGATACATCAAGATCGTGCCAAATCAAGAACACGAGAGAGAGAGAGAGAGAGAGATCAAACGCATTGCTACTGGTACATACCCTCAGCCCCGAGGGTGAACTACTCCCTCCTCGTCATGGAGAGCGTCGGGATGATGAAGATGGCCACCGGTGAGGGATCCCCCCTCCGGCAGGGTGCCGGAACAGGGTCCCGATTGGTTTTTGGTGGCTACATAGGCTTGCGGAGGCGGAACTCCTGATCTATTCTGTTCTTCAATGGTTTTAGGGTATATGGATATATATAGGCGAAAGAAGTCGGTCAGGGGAGCCACGAGGGGCCCACGAGGGTGGAGGGCGCGCCCAGGGGGTGGGCGCCCCCCTGCCTCGTGCCTTCCTTGTTGCTTCCCTTACGTACACTCCAAGTCTTCTGGATTGCTTCCGTTCCAAAAATAACTCTCCCGAAGGTTTCATTCCATTTGGACTCCGTTTGATATTCCTTTTCTTCGAAACACTGAAACAAGGGGAAAACAGAAACTGGCACTGGGCTCTGGGTTAATAGGTTAGTCCCAAAAATAATATAAAAGTGCATAGTAAAGCCCATTAACATCCAAGATGGATAATATAATAGCATGAATACCTCATAAATTATAGATACGTTGGAGACGTATCAGGTGTGCATGCGACCGCGGCACGGGCAGCGAGGAGCTCTGCAAGGGCTCTCTATCCACCCACTGCCTACTCGGCCATGGCTATGTGTTGGCAAACATAGTAGAAAACAAAAAAAGTTGCCCTATGATCACCCAGGAACAATATGAAGATGCATATAGGGTTTGGATCAACGATCGTTACCGAGTTCGGAGTTGCGAAGGGAGTAGACGAGTCGGTGTAGATCATACTTTGAGTCCCTCGAACTGTTGATTACGATCCCGCGAACCATCCTTGAACGATTCCTTGAATGAAAGACCGAAAGCACGACCTCCCGACTTGGTTGCAAGTGTACGGTCTTCACAACCCGGCAGCGCTTTGCCGTCCAGAGCTAATCGTCGCCGGAAAATTAGAGGGATGATATTAGAACCACATGACTTCTAATTATGAGTATTAGAGGATCTAGGTCAAGCTCTGATTAATCAACTAGGATCAATTAGAACTAGAGGAGGCTCAAAAACTTGTGTGTTTAAAAGAGCTCAATATCTCAAGTATATATAGGTTGGAGGAGAGGAGGGGGCACGACAACCGGGGGGAGGGAGGAGGACTCATCGGCCAAGGGGGGGGGGTGGAGGGGTCCTTCCCCACTAGGATTCGGCCTCCCTCATGGGGGAAAGGGGCGCCTCCCCTATTGGGCCATGGTGGCCCAATTCCTCCTCCACCACTTGGCTTTTTTAGGCCTGTTGATATTAAATTAATCTAACAATTACTAGAGCACATTATATATAATTTAACACACCAGAAAACATTTTCCACCTATATATTAATTATCGGTAATACCCAGTATTACACGATACTCTCTGAAACCCTTTCGGTGGCCCTAGAACGCTTCCGATTCCTCTTGGAACTATTCCGAATATTAACAAAATTATTTCACAAATAAATCCTCGATACTCTCATCCTACTAACACTCAGCAGATCTTGATACCTTAAGCATGTGACCTCGTAGGTTCGGTAAATGATAGACATGAACGAAACCCCTTCCCTCAATGACCGATAGCGGAACCATGGACGTCCATATATCAATCCCTATGATTACATGAATGACATTCGAGGGAATCTTTAGTTATCATGTGATGTTCCTCGCGACACTTTACAAAATCTGGGGTGCATTGGTGTCCTCCTGAGTCATCACCATGCTTACTATACCACTGACCTCGTTACCGGTTTTGTTCTTCTTTCTCGTTGAAGTGTTCTGGCATCCCCGTGACGTAGTCACATGTGTCTGGCCATAGGATGATGGATGCCGTCACACCAAGAGGTACCTAAGAATATATCTCCATTGTGATAGGAGAAAATCCCACTCTCGAGCTATCTAGTCTCTTGTCAAACTTTCCGATGGACCTGTAAGTTGTTGTTAGGATCACCTAGTTATAGATGAGGTTTGAGCAACCCCAAAGTCCATCATACGGTAGGAAGTGACTACGATACTCTCATGGTATGAGGAACTAAAACACATGCTAACACTCCGTGTAATAACAATTGATTTCAGACGATATTATTTCAATGCATAACATACAAGTTTGGGTCGATTCAATATGACAGTTCTCCTAATGTCATATTCTCAATGTTGTTTTAGGGCTATTGTTACTCTTAACGATATTCTAAGATCCAAAAAATGTGATCACTAGCAACACTTGAGCCAGTCTTAGAGGCAAGACTAGGAACCTATACTTTTACCATTTATCATTCCACAGGTGCATATGAGTTTTCCACTGAATCACATATTCCAGGATCATAGCAGTTATAGCATGAAATATAAAATCTTAATTATGAAAATGGAAATATAATAATACAATATTATTGCCTCTAGGGCATATTTCCAATACTATGCACATTGTAGTTGCGACACTCCTCCACCCCTCTACGGTAGTCACCCCATCTTCCTCCACCTCCTCGGCGCCGCAAACCCCCCACCCTCCAGAGATGCGGACCAGCTAGGGCGATCCTTCCGTCCACCCCCTCTTCAGCCATGGCCATCCCGCACTGCCTCCGCTGGAAGCATCCCTCACGTTCACATTTGTAGCTAACTTCCTTATATATGCAGTCAACCTGGAATATCTGTTTATTGGAACCATTAGATTTTTTGTAGTTTTTGTCGAAGTGAAGCAAAGAACCTCATATCCCTTTTAAATCATGCAATAGTAAGGAGGTGGCACTTTTGGACGGTGAGAAACTATTCACGTTTAGTAATGAAAATATTATTATATGAAGAATAGTATACAAATATAAGTACATGGAAAATAAAGTTTAATTATTGTTGTCATATAATAAAATTGGCCATACCTATATATTTACAACCCTCTTATTTTTATTATTATACCATTCTTTCCTATACATGATAGTTCACTATGAAATTGATTACACCTTACATGCATACTGACCATACTTTCCTGACAGAAGCACTTCGACTCAAATTGACACTTTGCAGTTGTGTCGGACACACCACTACAAACCATGTTGTGTGCATCACAATTCCTAGAAGCAATGGTTATTATGGTGTAATGCGACGAATGACAGAGACAAGGATTCGAGGACAAGATGGTAGATATTGTTAAGGATTCAAGAAGGACCAGACTGATGGGGAACGTTGCATGAAAATCAAAAAAAAATCTACGAAACACCCAAGATCCAATCTAGGAGATGTATAACTACGAGAGGGGAGTGTGTCTACATACCCTTGTAGACCGAAAACATTAGCATCCTAACGCGGCTGATGTATTCGTACTCTTCACGATCCAATCCGATCTTGTACCGCATGTGGGGCACCTCCGAGTTTAGCACACGTACGGCTCGGTGGCGTCCTTTCCTTCTTGATCCAGCAAGCGAGCGAGAGGAGGTAGATGAGATCTGAACCAACACGACGGCATGGTAGTGGTGGTGGCAGCGGAATTCTCGCAGGCCTTCGCTAAGCGCGTACTAGTGAAACGTGGGAGGAGTTGGGAGAGGTAACGGGCAAGGGTCCAAGGGGTGTTGCCCCGGATATGTCTCCAATGTATCTATATTTTTTGATTGTTCCATGCTGTTATATTATCATTCTTGGATGTTTTACAATCATTTTATAGCAACTTTATATCATTTTTTGGGACTAACCTAATGACATAGTGCCTAGTGCCAGTTACTGTTTTTTGCTTGTTTTTTACATCGCAGAAAATCAATACCAAACGGAGTCCAAACGCAGCGAAACTTTTTGGAAAATTTTTATGGACCAGAAGACACAACTTGGGCCAAAGAAGTACCAGAGGGGTGCCCCGAGGGGGGCGCAACCCACCTGGGCGCGCCTGGGGGCCCAGGTGCGCCCTGGTGGGTTGTGCCCACCTCGGTGGCCTCCCGCACCGCCTCTTCGCCCTATAAATACCCAAATATTCCAGAAACCCTAGGGGAGTCGACGAAACACAATTCCAGCCGCTACAAGTTCTAGACCACGAGATCCAATCTAGACACCATCACGGAGGGGTTCATCATCCTCATTGGTGCCTCTTCGATGATGCGTGAGTAGTTCATTGTAGACCTACGGGTCCATGATGGATGGCTTCCTCATTGGTGCCTCTTGCTAGATGGCTTCCTCTCTCTCTTTTGATTCTCAATACAATGGTCTCTTGGAGATCTATTTGATGTAACTCTTTTTTTGCGGTGTGTTTGTTGGGATCCTATGAACTTTGAGTTTATGATCAGATCTATATATCCATGAAAGTTATTTGAGTTTTGATCTCTTATAGGCATGATTATTTATAGCCTCGTATTTCTTCTTCGAACCTTTCGGTCGTGCGGTGTTCTTTCCAAGTGACAGAAGGGGCAGCAAGACACGTATTGACCGTTGCTATTAAGGATAACAAGGAGGGGTCTATTCCTACATGAATAGATCTTGTCTACATCATGTCATCGTTCTTATTGCATTACTCCGTTTCTCCATGAACTTAATACACTAGATGCATGCTGGATAGCGGTCGATGTGTGGAGTAATAGTAGTAGATGCAGGTAGGAGTCGGTCTACCAAGCTTGGACGTGATGCCTATATATTGATCATTGCCTGGATATCATCATAATTATTTGAGGTTTTATCAATTGCCCAACAGTAATTTGATTACCCACCGTGTGCTATTTCTTGAGAGAAGCCACTAGTGAAATCTACGGCCCCCGGGTCTATTCTTTATCATATTTGCTTTCCGATCTATTATTTGCCTTTGAGATTTGTTTTTATTTTATTTTATTTTCAAATCTATTATTCCAAAAACCCAAAGATACTTCGCTGCATATTTTATTTCGCATTTATTTGAGATCTATTTATCCAATCTATCATAATTTTATCCCGTCAACTTGACAATTTCCTATGTCGTTACCCGTAAGAGGGATTGACAACCCCTCATAAGCATCGGGTTGCAAGTATTTGTTCTTTGTGTGTAAGTACCATTTACATAGTGTTGCTTGGTTCTCCTACTGGATTGATACCTTGGTTTCACAACTGAGGGAAATACCTACCATAGCTGTGCTGCATCATCCCTTCCTCTTTGGGGAAATACCGACGTAGTTCAAGTGACATCAAAAGGAATTTCTAGCGCCGTTGCCGGGGAAAAATCATCAACATCTACCAGGTTCCTAATCACAAATCTCATCTCCTTGCAATTTACATTATTTGCCATTTGCCTCTTGTTTTCATCTCCCCCACTTCACAAAAGTTTGCCTTTTTTATTTGCCTTCTTTTCGTTTGCCTTTTTCTCGTTCGATCTTATGTTTGCTTGTGTTACCATGTGCCTTCTATTTGCTTGCATCTTCGCTTGCTAAAAATCTATTGATATGGATCCTCATCCACTTGCTAATCTTTTTAAAAGATCCAGTTATGATGAACCAATTGCTAGTGAATTGAGTTTGCTAGATTATCTTTATGAAGTTTTGCTTGAGATTCGTGAATCTGAAAATTGTGATGAAGTGTTAAAAGAAGAAATTTATCAAGTGGTTCACCATAGCTCCTTGAATGAAAAGCATGATTGCAATGAAGTTATTACAAATTCCATTAATGTCAATTGTGTTAATACTATGCAAAACCCCAAGCTTGGGGATGCTAATTTTTCTATGTCCACTACTTGTTGCAATGATCATGATTGGGGTGATGATTCTTATGATCTTGAAAATTTATTTAAGCCTCATGATGAATATGTTTGGGATAATATTGAAAGTGGGATTGGAAGAGTGTCAACTCTAGGTAAAAATAATCCCACATATTTGGAGAGTGTTCAATCTTATGAAATTTTTGATAAAAGTGGGCTCGGAGAAGTCATGACTTTAGTTGATGTTAATCCCACTATCTTGGAAGATTATAAAACTTTTATGCATGTGGATCATGAAGAGAAAAATTTATATGATAGCTATATTGTTGAATTCGATTATGATCCTACATTTAATTATTATGAGAGAGGAAAATATGGTAGTAGAAATTTTCATGTTACTAAATTACCTCTCGTTATGTTGAGATTGCTATTGTTTCTTTCTTCTTCCTTGCGTATGCTAGATATTTCTTGCCTTGATAATTTGTTTGCCTACAAAATGCCTATGCATAGGAAGTATGTTAGACTTAAATGAGTTTGTCACAAGTTTTACGATGCTCTCTTTGTGCTTCAATTATTACCTTTCATGTGAGCATCATCGAAATCTCAAAGCCTAGCTTAATGGCTATAAAGAATAGCGCTTGTTGGGAGGCAACCCAATGAATAAAATTTATTTTTGCCTTTTTCTTTCTGTTCTTGAGTGTTTGCACAATTATGCTACTGTTTTGATTGTGTTTTCATGTTTTAATTAGTGTTTATGCTAAGTAAAGCCTTTGGCATCATGTTGGGTGATAGTTGATTTGATCTTATTGAAAAACAGAAACTTTTGTGCCCAGTAAAATAATTTTCATAAATCACAGAAGCGTGATAAAATTCTGAATTGTTTACACAAGATTGACATGCAGATTTCCTAAGTTGTCCTAATTTTCAGAATTTTTTGAGTTACATAAGTATACAAAGTTTTCAGATTGCTATAGACTGTTCTGTTTTTGACAGATTCTGTTTTCTTTGCATTGTGTGCTTATTTTGATGAATCTATGGTTTGTATTGGAGGGTATAAACCATGGTAAAGTTGGAATACAGTAGATATAATGCAAAAATAAAATATGAATGGGTTTGCAGCAGTACTTAGAGTAGTGGTTTGCTTTGTCATACTAACGGATCTCACGAAGGTTTTGTTGAGTTTTGTGTGATTGAAGTTTTCAAGTTTTGGGTGAGATCACGATTGGATGAAGGAATAAGGACTAAGAAGAGCCTAAGCTTGGGGATGCCCCATGGCACCCCAGTTATTATCCAAAGAGAAACAAGCAACTAAGCTTGGGGCTGCCTCGAAAGGCATCCCCTCTTTCTTCTAACTACCATCGGTATTTTACTTGGAGCTATATTTTTATTCATCACATATCATGAGTTTTTCTTGGAGCGTCTTGTATTATATGAGTCTTTTCTTGTTTTGCTTTTTAGTTTGTGTCATCTATCCTTGCTGGACACACCAATTTGAGAGAGCCAAAATTATGTTATGATTTGTTAGAATTGCTCTATGTGCTTCACTTAAATTTTCTGAGCTATGGAATTGCTCTAGTGCTTCACTTATATCTTTTTGAGTATGGTGTGCTTTAGTATTTTCGAAGAAATGCTCTCATGCTTCACTTAGATTTATTTGAGAGCTTGTAAAATTCTTGAAGAAATTCTCTCATGCTTCACTTATATAATTTTGAGAGAAGAAAATTTTTATGCTCATGTTCTTCACTTAAATTTGTTTGAGCTTATCAAAAGCAACACATGAAAATAGTCCCAAAGTGATAGATATTCAAGAGGGATATAATAAAAACTTTCATGAAGATCATTGGACAAAATAAACTTGATTCTTTGTAATAGTTTTGAGATACGATGATAGTGATATGTGAGTCATGTTGATGAGCAATTATGCTTTTGTAAGAATATTGGTGTTAAGGTTTGTGATTCCCTATGCAAGCACAAAAGTCAATAGTTTTGCAATGAAATTACATCCCACTTATGGTGCATTATTCGGTGTTAGTTATGCTTAATGCTCGCTTATGTGATTTTTCGTTTCTTGGTTGGATGCTTCTCAATCTATTTGCTAGCCTTCACTTGTACTAAGTAGAAATAGTACTTGTGTATCCAAAATCTTTAAACCCAGTTTTGCCATATGAGTCCACCATACCTACCTATATGCGGTATTTCCATGCCGTTCTAAGCAAATTTGTATCGCCTCTAATTTTCAAAATAAATTTCCTTTTGTGTGCTCGTACCGCTCATGAAGCGACAGGGGTGGCTAATATTTTCCATGCCAGATGTGTTATTCTCAAGATGAGTGTTTGTTCACTTGTCATTGCACGAGAGTGCGGCGGTAATAGGGATGCCTGATACGTCTCCAATGTATCTATAATTTTTTATTGTTCCATGCTGTTATATTATCATTCTTGGATGTTTTACAATTATTTTATAGCAACTTTATATCATTTTTTGGGACTAACCTATTGACATAGTGCCCAGTGCCAGTTGCTGTTTTCTGCTTGTTTTTTACATCACAGGAAATCAATACCACACGGAGTCCAAACGCAGCGAAACTTTTTGTGGATTTTTTCTAGACCAGAAGACACCTATTGGGCCAAAGAAGTACCAGAGGGGTGCTCCGAGGGGAGCACAACCCACCAGGGCGCACCCAGGTGGGTTGTGACCACCTCGGTGGCCTCCTGCACCGCCTCTTTGCTCTATAAATACCCCAATATTCCAGAAACCCTAGGGGATTCGACGAAAATCAATTCCAGCCGCCGCAAGTTCCAGAACCATAGATCCAATCTAGACACCATCACAGAGGGGTTCATCATCCTCATTGGCGCCTCTCCGATGATGCGTGAGTAGTTCATTGTAGACCTACAGGTCCATAGTTAGTAGCTAGATGGCTTCCTCTCTCTCTCTTTTGATTCTCAATACAATGGTCTCTTGGAGATCTATTCGATGTAACTCTTCTTGCCGTGTGTTTGTTGGGATCCGATGAACTTTGAGTTTATGATCAAATCTATGTTTTTATCCATGAAAGTTATTTGATTCTGCATGATTACTTATAGCCTCGTATTTCTTCTCCGATATTTGGGTTTTGTTTGGCCAACTTGATCTATTTATCTTGCAATGGGAAGAGGTGCTTTGTGATGGGTTCGATCTTACGGTGCTTGATCCCAATGATAGAAGGGGAATCGACACGTATGTATCATTGCTATTAAGGATTACAAGATGGGGTCTATTTCTACATAAATGGATCTTGTCTACATCATGTAATCGTTCCTATTGTATTACTCTGTTTCTCCATGAACTTAATACACTAGATGCATGCTGGATAGTGGTCGATGTGTGGAGTAATAGTAGTAGATGCAGGCAGGAGTCGGTCTACTAATCTTGGACGTGATGCCTATATAATGATCATTGCCTGGATATCGTCATGATTATTTGAAGTTCTATCAATTGCCCAACAGTAATTTGTTTACTCACCGTATGCTATTTTTCTCGAGAGAAGCCACAAGTGAAATCTACGACCCCCGGGTCTCTTCTTTATTATATTTGCCTTTGCGATCTATTTTTATTTGCTTTTATTTTCAGAACTATTAATCCAAAAATACAAAAATACCTTGCTGCACTTTATTTTGTTCGAGATCTATTTATCCAATCTATCATATTTTTATCCCGTCTACTTGCCAATTTCTGCATCGTTACCCAAAAGGGATTGACAACCCCTTTAATACGTCGGGTTGCGAGTATTTGTTATTTTTGTGCAGGTGCCGTTCACGTAGTGTTGCGTGATTCTCCTACTGGTTCGATAACCTTGGTCTCATCACTGAGGAAAATACCTACCGTGTACTGCATCATCCCTTCCTCTTTGGGGAAATACAGACGTAGTTCAAGCAGACATCAATGCCCAATCCCGAAATGAAAAAGAAGTGTACTTTATGTTGTCAAATAATAAATTCTTTGGAAAGTGTTGGTATGGACGGTACCCATGGATACAGCTAGCCGTGGAATGTGAAAGAATGGTGGAAAAAGGAATAAACTTTATTTTTGTTTGTGAACCGCCTATGATATCTCTAGCATGGAAAGTGTTGGGAATTACTCGGTCGTTTTCGTTGACGGGAAAAGTATGCCTCTCAAATTTTTTATCTCTCAATTTAAGCTTTGAGCTCTGGCACCTCCACAAATCCCTACTTCCCTCTGCAAAGGGCCTTTCTATTTACTTTATGCAACTTTTATTTTATTTGAGTCTCCATCTTCTCTTACAAAGCACTAACTTTGGGGGTAGTATGATCATACTTGAGCAATGGATATAGGTAATATGCGAGTGTGTTTCATGAATGGATCAATGATTGAGCATGATGGGCTAGGGATAGCTTTCTTTAGTGTTGATATTTTGAAAGACATGGTTGCTTATTGATCTGCTTGAGTATTGAAATCTTCATGTCAAAACTAGACTATTGCTTTGAATCATATAAAAGTCCATATGTCCATGCTACAAAAGAAAAGAATATGTGATGAACATCTTAGGCAGCATTCCACATCAAAAATTCTGTTTTTATCATTTACCTACTAGAGGACGAGCAGGAATTAAGCTTGGGAATGTTGATACGTCTCCAATGTATCTATAATGTTTTATTGTTCCAAGTTGTTATATTATCATTCTTGGATGTTTTACAATCATTTTATGGCAACTTTATATCATTTTCTGGGACTAACTTATTGACATAGTGCCCAGTGTTAGTTGCTGTTTTTTGCTTGTTTGTTACATCGCAGAAAATCAATACAGAATAGAGTCCAAACGCATTGAAACTTTTTGGAGAATTTTTATTGATCAAAAGACACAACTTGGGCCAAAGAAGTACTAGAGGGGTGCCCCGAGGGGGTCACAACTCACCTGGGCGCGCCTGGGGGCCCAGGCGTCCCCTAGTGGGTTGTGCCCACCTCGGTGGCCTCCCGCACCGCCTCTTCGCACTGTAAATACCCAAATATTCCAGAAACCCTAGGGAAGTCGACGAAACACCATTCCAGCCGCCACAAGTTCTAGAACCATGAGATCCAATCTAGACACCATCACGGCGGGGTTCATCATCCTCATTGGTGCCTCTCCGATGATGCGTGAGTAGTTCATTGTAGACCTACGGGTCCGTAGGTAGTAGCTAGATGGCTTCCTCTCTCTCTTTTGATTCTCAATACAATGGTCTCTTGGAGATCTACTTGATGTAACTCCTTTTTTGTGGTGTGTTTGTTGGGATCCGATGAACTTTGAGTTTATGATCAGATCTATATGTCCATGAAAGTTATTTGAGTTTTGATCTCTTATATGCATGATTATTTATAGCCTCGTATTTCTTCTTCAAATCTTTGGTTTATTTAGGCCGACTAGATTGTTTTTTCTTGCCTTGGGAAGAGGTGCTTTGTGATGGGTTCGGTCGTGCGGTGTTCTTTCCCGGTGACAGAAGGGGAAGCAAGACACGTATTGATCGGTGCTATTGAGGATGACAAGATGGGGTCTATTCCTACATGAATAGATCTTGTCTACATCATGTCATCGTTCTTATTGCATTACTCCTTTTCTCCATGAAGTTCTACATCATGTGTGGAGTAATAGTAGTAGATGCAGGCAGGAGTCGGTCTACTAATCTTGGCACGATGCCTATATATTGATCATTGCCTGGATATCGTCATAATTATTTGAGGTTTTATCAATTGCCCAACAGTAAAAAATTTACCCATCGTATGCTATTTCTTGAGAGAAGCACTAATGAAATCTACGCCCCCTGGGTCTATTCTTTATCATATTTGTTGTCCGATCTATTATTTGCATTTTTATTTGCTTTTATTTTTAGATCTATTATTCCAAAAACCCCAAAATACTTTGCTGCATATTTTATTTGCATCTTTTATTTTGCATTTATTCAAGATCTATTTATCCAATCTATCACAATTTTATCCCGTCAACTTGACAATTTCCTACTTCGTTACCCGTAAGAGGGATTGACAACCTCTCATAAACGTCGGGTTGCAAGTATTTGTTCTTTGTGTGCAGGTACCGTTTACAGAGTGTTGCTTGGTTCTCCTACTGGATTGATACCTTGGTTTCACAACTGAGGAAATGCCTACCATAGCTTTGCTGCATCTTCCCTTCCTCTTTGGGGATATACCGACGTAGTTTAAGCGACATCAGCCCACAACGCTTCCCCACCTTTATATAGGCATGGAGGGGGATGGTGGCTTGCCCTCCAAGGCCCTAGGGTCATTGGCAAAAGGGGTAGGAAGGAAATCCCTCCTTTCCTCCCCTACCGATCGCTATCCCCCCTTTTAGGGATCATGATCTTATCCCTTCGGGATATGATACTATTCCTTTTAAGGGATGATCTTGGTGTGCCTAGACCAAGGTTGTGGGGACTTTCCCCACTAACCACATTCATGTGGGTCCCTGTTGGGGAACGTAGCAATAATTCAAAATTTTCCTACGTGTCACCAAGATCAATCTAGGAGATGCTAGCAACGAGAGAGAGGGAGTGCATCTTCATACCCTTGAAGATCGCTAAGCGGAAGCGTTCAAGAGAACGGGGTTGATGGAGTCGTACTCGTCGTGATCCAAATCACCGATGATCCTAGCGCCGAACGGACGACACCTCCGCGTTCAACACACGTACGGAGAGGGGACGTCTCCTCCTTCTTGATCCAGCAAGGGGGGAGGAGAAGTTGATGGAGATCCAGCAGCACGACGGCGTGGTGGTGGAAGTAGCGGGATCCCGGCAGGGCTTCGCCAAGCGCAAGCGGGGAGGAAGAGGTGTCACGGGAGGGAGGGAGGCGTCAGGGCTTGGGGTTGATGCTCCCATGCGCCTCCCCACTATATATAGGGGTGGAGGGGGCTGGTTTCTTGCCCTCCAAGTCCATTGGGGCGTTGGCAAAGGTGGGGGAAAGAAATCACATCATTTCCCTTCCCCACCGGTTGTTAACCCCCTTTTTTAGGGATCTTGATCTTATCCCTTCGGGATATGATCTTATTCCTTCTAAGGTGGGATCTTGGTGCGCCTTGACCAGGGGTGTGGGGCCTTGCCCCCACTACCCACGTTCATGTGGGTCCCCCCATGCAGGTGGGCCCCACTTCGGAACCTTCTAGAACCTTCCCGGTACAATCCCGAACATTTTCCGGTGGCCAAAATAGGACTTCCCATATATAAATCTTTACCTCCGGACCATTCCGGAACTCCTCGTGACGTCCGGGATCTCATCCGGGACTCCGAACAACTTTCGGTTAACCACATACTAATATCTCTACAACCCTAGCGTCACCGAACCTTAAGTGTGTAGACCATACGGGTTCGGGAGACATGCAGACATGACCGAGACGACTCTCCGGTCAATAACCAACAGCGGGATCTGGATACCCATGTTGGCTCCCACATGTTCCACGATGATCTCATCGGATGAACCACGATGTCGAGGATTCAATCAATCCCGTATACAATTCCCTTTGTCAATCGGTACGTTACTTGCCCGAGATTCGATCGTCGGTATCCCAATACCTTGTTCAATCTCGTTACCGGCAAGTCACTTTACTCGTACCGTAACGCATGATCCCGTGGCTAACTCCTTAGTCACATTGAGCTCATTATGATGATGCATTACCGAGTGGGCCCAGAGATACCTCTCCATCATACGGAGTGACAAATCCCAGTCTCGATTCGTGCCAACCCAACAGACACTTTCGGAGATACCTGTAGTGCACCTTTATAGCCACCCAGTTACGTTGTGACGTTTGGTACACCCAAAGAATTCCTACGGTATCCGGAAGTTGCACAATCTCATGGTCTAAGGAAATGATACTTGACATTAGAAAAGCTCTTAGCAAACGAACTACACGATCTTGTGCTATGCTTAGGATTGGGTCTTGTCCATCACATCATTCTCCTAATGATGTGATCCCGTTATCAATGACATCCAATGTCCACGGTCAGGAAACCATAACCATCTATTGATCAACGAGCTAGTCAACTAGAGGCTTACTAGGGACATGTTGTGGTCTATGTATTCACACATGTATTACGGTTTCCAGTTAATACAATTATAGCATGAACAATAGACAATTATCATGAACAAGGAAATATAATAATAACCATTTTATTATTGCCTTTGGGGCATATTTCCATCAGTCCCCCATGCAGGTGGGCCCCACTCAAAACCTTCTAGAACTTTCTTGGTACAATACCCAAAAAACCCGAACTTTTTTCGGAACCCCAAAAATTACTTTCCATATATGAATCTTTACCTCCGGACCATTCCAGAGCTACTCATGATGTCTCAGAACCCATCCGGGACTCAGACCAACCTTCAGACTTTCCACTATTAATATCTCAATACTACCCTAGTGCTATCGAACATTAAGCGTGTGACCCTACGGGTTCGAGAATCATGTAGACATGACCGAGACTCCTCCCCGGTCAACAACCAATAGCGGGACCTGGATGCTCATATTGGTTCCCACATATTCCATGAAGATCTTTATCAGTTGAACCACAATGTCAAGGATCAAGGATTCAGTTTATCCCGTATACAATTCCCTGTGTCCGGCGATATGTTACTTGCTCAAGATTCGATCATCGGTATCTCCATACCTAGTTCAATCTCGTTACCGGCAAGTCTCTTTACTCATTCCATAATACAAGATCCCGTGACTAAACTCATTAGTCACATGCTTGCAAGCTTCTTGTGATGTTGTATTACTGAGAGGGCCCAGAGATATCGCTCCATCACACGGAGCGACAAATTGCAGTCTCGATCTGTGCAACCCAACAAACACCTTCGGAGATACCTATAGAGCACCTTTATTATCACCCAGTTATGAAGTGATGTTTGATAACACACAAAGTATTCCTCTGGTATCCAGGAGTAGAATGATCTCATGGTCGAAGGAAAGATACTTGACATGAAGAAAGCTATAGCAAATAACTAAACGATCTGATGCTAAGCTTACGGTTGGGTATGCCCATCACATCATTCTCCTAATGATGTGATCCTGTTATCAAATGACAACTCATATCTATGGTTAGGAAACCTTAACCATCTTTGATCAACGAGCTAGTCTAGTAGAGGCTTAATAGGGACACGGGGTAGTTTATGTATTCACATATGTATTTAAGTTTCTGGTCAATACAATTCTAGCATGAATAATAAACATTTATCTTGAACAAGAAATATGAAATAACCATTTTATTGTTGCCTCTAGGGCATATTTCCAATAGTCTCCCACTTGAAGTAGGGTCAATAATTTAGTTCACATCGCTATGTGATTAACACCCAATGAGTTCTGGGTTTGATCATGTTTTGCTTGTGAGAGAGGTTTTATCAATGGGTCTGCAACATTCAGATCTGTGTGTACTTTGCAAATCTCTATGTCGTACTGTAGATGTTGCTGCCACGCTCTATTGGAGCTATTTCAAATGACAGCTCCACTATACGTATCCGGTTCGAGACACAAAGTCATCTGGATCAGTGTCAAAGCTTGCATCGATGTAACCCTTTATGATGAACTCCTTATCACCTCCATAAATGAAAAAAAACATTTCCTTAGTCCTCTTTAGGCACCTAAGGATAATTTTGACCGCTACCCAGTGATCCACTCTTGGATCACTCTTGTACCCCCTTGCTAGACACATGGCAAGGCACGCATCAGGTATGGTACACAGCATGGCATACATTATAGAGCCTATGGCTGAGGCATAGGGGACGACCTTCATCCTTTCTCTTTCTTCTGCCGTGGTCGAGCTTTGAGTCTTACTCAACTTCACACCTTACAATACTGGAAATAACTCCTTCTTTGACTAATCCATTTTGAACTCCTTCAAAATCCTGTCAAGGTATGTGCTCTGTGAAAGTCTTATCAGGCGTCTTGATCTATCTCTATAGATCTTGATGCCCAATATGTAAGCAACTTTACCTATGTCTTCCTTTGAAAAACTCCTTTCAAACAACCCTTTATGATTTCCAGAAATTCTACATCATTTCCAATCAACAATATGTCATCCACATTTACTATCAGAAATGCTATAGAGCTCCCACTCACTTTCTTGTAAATACAAGTTTCTTCATAAACTTCGCATAAACCCAAAAGCTTTGATCGCCTCATCAAAGCATATATTCCAACTCCGAGATGCTTGCACCAGTCCATAGATGGATCACTGGAGCTTGCATACCTTTTTAGCATCCTTAGGATCCACAAAACCTTTGGACTGCATCATATACAACTCTTCCTTAAGGAAAGCGGTTTTCACATCCATCTGCGAGATTTCATAATCGAGAAATACAACAATTGCTAACATAATTCTAACAGACTTAAGGATCACTACGGGTGAGAAAGTATCATCATAGTCAACTCCTTGAACTTGCTGAAAACCCTTTGCGGCGAGTTGAGCTTTATAGATGGTGACATTACCATCAGTGTTTGTCTTCTTCTAAAAAATCCATTTGTTCTTGATGGCCTATCGGTCGTTGGGTAAGTCTACCAAAGTCCACACTTGGTTCTCATACATGGATCCTATCTCAGATTTCATGGCCTCTAGCCATTTGTCAGAATCCGGGCCCATCATCGCTTCCTCATAGTTCGTAGGCTCGTCGTTGTCTAACAACATGACTTCCATGACAGGATTACCGTACCACTCAGGGCAGTACGCGTCCTTGTCGACCTACGAGTTTCGGTAGTGACTTGATCTGAAATTCATGATCATCATCATTAGCTTCCTCTTCAATTGGTGTACGCATTAGAGGAATACCTTTCTATGATGCGCTATTTTCCAATTCAAGTGAAGGTTCAATAACCTCATCAAGCTCTACCTTCCTCGCACTCACTTCTTTCGAGAGAAACTCCTTCTCCAGAAAGGATCCATTCCTGATAACAAGAACTTGTCTTCGGATCTATGAAAGAAGGTATTCTATGAAGACGTACTTCTCCGCTTTGGGTTCGAGCTTATCAGGTATAAGTGTCGCATCCCCAAACTTTAAGAAACTAAACATAGGTTTATTGCCAAACCTTAGTTCTTACGGTGTCTTCTCAACGGATTTAGATGGTTCCCTGTTTAAAGTGAATGTTATTGTCTCTAATGCATAGCCCTAAAACAATAGTGGCAAATCGATAAGAGACATCATAGAATGCACCATATCCAATAGAGTACGATTATGACGCTCGGACACACCATTACACTTTGGTGTTCCAGGTGGCGTGAGTTGTGAAACAATTTTCACATTTTCTTAAATACATACCAAACTCGCAACTCAGATATTTTCCTCCATGATCATATCGTAGACATATTATCTTCTAGTCATGATGATCTTCAACTTCACTCTGAAATTGCTTTAACTTTTCAAAAATTTCAGACTTGTGTTTCATCAAATAAATATACCTATCTACTCAAATCATCTGTGAAGGTAAGAAAATAACGATATCCACCGCGTCCTTTAACACTCATTGGACTGCATACATTGGTATGTATTATTTTCAATAAGTCGCTTGCCCGCTCCATTGATCCGGAAAACGGGGTTTTAGTCATCTTGCCCATGAGGCATGGTACACATGTTTCAAATGATTCATATCAAGTGATTCCAAAAGTCCATCAGCATGGAGTTTCTTCATGCGCTTTACACCAATATGACCTAAGAGGCAGTGCCACAAGTATGTGGTACTATCATAATTAACTTTGCATCTTTTGGTATCAATATTATGAATATGTGTATCACTACGATTGAGATTCAACAAGAATAAACTATTCACAAAGGGTGCATGATCATAAAAGATATTATTCATGTAAACAGAACAACCATTGTTCTCTGACTTAAATGAATAATCGTCTCACAATAAACAAGATACGGATATATTGTCATGCTTAACGCAGGCACCAAACAACATTTATTTAGGTTTAATACTAATCCTGAAGGTAGAGGGAGCGTGTCGATGGTGATCACATCAACCTTGGAGACACTTCCAACGCGCATCATCACCTCATCCTTAGCTAGTCTTTGCTTACTCCGTAGCTTCTGTTTCGAGTGCAAACAAGAGCAACTAAATCAGTATCAAATACCCAGGAGCTACCACAAGAACTAGTAAGGTACACATCATTAACATGTATATCAAATATACCTTTGTTGACATTGCCAGCCTTCTTATGCCAAGTAGTTGGGGCAGTTCCGCTTCTAGTGGCCTTTCCCCTTGCAATAAAGCCCTCAATCTCAGGTTTGGGTCTAGCCTTAGGTTTCTCCATGGGAGAGGCAACTATCTTGCCATTCTTCTTGAAGTTCACTATCTTTCCCTTGCCCTTCTTGAAACTAGTGGTCTTGTTCACCATCAAAACTTGATGCTCTTTCTTGATTTCTACCTCCGCGGCCTTAAGCATTGCGAATAGCTCGGGGATAATCTTTTCTATTCCTTGCATGTTATAGTTCATCATGAAGCCTTTGTAGCTTGGTGGCAGTGACTGAAGAACTCGGTCAATCGCTACTTCATCCAGAAGATTAACTCCCAACTGATTCAAGCGGTTGTAGTACCCAGACATTTTGAGTACATGCTCACTAACGGAGTTGTTCTCCTCCATCTTACAAGAAAAGAACATGGGCCACAACTGTTTCAGTTTCATAACCATTTAAAGGATCAGATTCAACCAAAGTAATCAGCTCTGGGTCGACAGAGAATTCATAATCCTTATCATCAATAGAGATAGGTGAAGTAGCAAACTTAGGATCACATTTCATTCTAGCATTCAAAGATTTTTCCTTCAGTTTGCATAATAATTTCTTTAGATCATCTCTACCGTTGCAAGCAAGAAAGTCTCTGGCTGTCTCCTCATCCATAACATAACCGTCAGGTATCTTAGGCATTTCATATCTAGGAGGGCTAGGTCTAATAGGTGTTTTTCAAGATTTTCAGTTTCAAGTACTTCATCAGTTTCAATAATTTCATCGGTTTCCGTAATTTCATTCTCTTTAGCTTTAGCAATTTGTTCATCAAGAAAATCACCTAGTGGCACACCATCATCAAGCAAGGTACTAGCATCATCATGAGTAGCATTCATAGAAGTAGCATCATGAATAACTCGCGACATATCAGGATTAATAGCATGTGGTGGTGTTGCAAGTCTACTCAAAATAGAAGGTGAATCAAGTGCAGAGTGTGATGGCAGTTCCTTACCTCCCCTCGTCCTAGAGGGAACGATCTTGGTTTTTGTATCCTTCAGATTCTTCCTAGTGATAAGTAGATAATAATCCCAAGTGACTCAACTAATATAGCTATGCTCCCCGACAATGGCGCCAAAAAAAGGTCTTGATAACCCACAAGTATAGGGGATCACAACAGTTTTCGAGGGTAGAGTATTCAACCCAAATTTATTGATTCGACACAAGGGGAGCCAAAGAATATTTGCAAGTATTAGTAATTGAGTTGTCAATTCAACCACACCTGGAGATTAATTATCTGCAGCAAAGTGATCAGTAGCAAAAATACTATGATAGTTTTGATAGTAGTAGCAACAGCAATAGTAACGGTAACAGTGGTAGCAATGATTTTGTAGCAAGTGAAACAGTAAGAGCAGCAGTAGTAACTTAGCAAGATCAATATATAGGAAAATCGTAGGCATTGGATCAGTGGATTCGTTGGATGATATTCATCATATAACAGTCATAACCTAGGGCGATACAAAACTATCTCCAGTTCATAAATATAATGTAGGCATGTATTCCGTAAATAGTCATACGTGCTTATGGAAAGAACTTGCATGACATCTTTTGTCCTACCCTCCCGTGGCAGCGGGTTCTATAAGGAAACTAAGGGATATTAAGGCTCCTTTTAATAGAGAACTGGAACAAAGCATTAGCACATAGTGAATACACGAACTCCTCAAACTACGGTCATCACCGGAAAGTATCATGAATACTGTCACTCCGGGGTTTAAGGATCATGACACGTAATAGGTGAATATAACTTGCAAGATCGGATCTAGAACTTAGATATAATGGTGATAACATAAACGGTTCGAATCTGAAATCATGGCACACGGGCCCAAAGTGACAAGCATTAAGCATGGCAAAGTCATATCAAGATCAATCTCAGAACATAGTGGATACTAGGGATCAAGCCCTAACAAAACTAACTCGATTGCATGATGGATCTCATCCAACTCCTCACCGACCAGCGAGCCTACGAAGGAATGACTCACTCCCGGTGGGGAGCATCATGGAATTGGCGATGAGGAAGGGTTGGTGATGACGAAGATCGAAGATCCCCCTCTCCAAAGCCCCAAATGGACTCCAGATCTTGCCACCCAATGAAGAACAGGAGGTGGCGGCAGCTCCGTATCGCGAAACGAGGTAATTCTTCCTCCCTGATTTTTTTTGGAAAAATAGGTATTATGGAGTTGGACTCAGGGTCTGCGGGGCCGCCAGGTGGGCACAACCCACCTGGGCGCGCTTGAGGGGGGGGGCTGGTGGATTGTGCTCACCCAGAGGCCCCCCTCCGGTGGTTCTTGGCTCCAGTATTTTTCTTTTATTGTATAAAAATTCTCCACAAAGTTTTGTTCCAATCCGAGAACTTTTATTTCTGCACAAAAACAACACCATGGTAGTTTTGCTGAAAACAACGTCAGTCCAGGTTAGTTTCATTCAAATCATGCAAATTAGAGTCCAAAAGAAGAGGAAAGGCATTAGGAAAAGTAGATACGACGGAGATGTATCAACTCCCCCCAGCTTAAACCTTTGCTTGTCCTCAAGCAATTCAGTTGATAAACTGAAAGTGGAAAAGAAAAACTTTTACGAACTCTTTTGCTCTTGTTTACATAAATAAGCTTAAGTAGCACCCAGGTTTTCAGCAAAGATTATAACTAACCATGTCAACAATCTTTCCCTAATAATAAAGCACGGATTGACTCCATGGGTTCACCGTCACAATACACTTCTTCCCGTGAATTTACGCTTTTAGTTTTTTTCACCTATATTATTTTCTACATCCGAGGTGGTACTATTCATGTGATCATGTGGCCTGCCACGCATGACTATTCCGTCCGGAGCGATGCCACCGATGAGTTTTTGGTACGTACGTTTACTAATCCGGTGTTCTGTTGTTCCTGTTATTAATCAGGAGGAAGTGTTTTGGTACGTAAAAGATCTCCACACAAACAGGAAAAAGCAGTTGGTCAAGGACACGAGACGGGACCAAGTTGAGATCAACCTACCATGCCTACATATAAAAATAGGAGGGGAGGCGGCGGCCAGAGGTAAGGGACAAGGAAGTGCCCAGCTCGTCGGCCAGATGGAGGAAATATTTGGGAGGGCCTGTTGCCATGCATGAGGAAGAAGACAGGAGGTGGGTCTTGGGCACGGAATCGCCGCGGACATGCAGGGGTCGGGTACTTTGGCGGCGGTGCTCGGAGGGCCTCAGATGAAGACACGACGCAGGGGGCAGAGCGGCGGTGCACAGACGACAGCGAGCGGTGGCGGCAAGCAGGGGAGCTTCGAGCGACGGACGGCTACTCCAGTCCCTCGAGGCAATGGGCCGGCAAAGACGGACACAACATCCTTGGTGGCTATTTCTTTGGAGTCGTCAACGAGATTATGGATTTTTGTAAAGGAGTTGTAGCATCATTGGCCACCTAAGCCTTGGTCTGGACCGACAACTGGATGCCGGTTCTTCCGAGGAGTGGTTTCTGATCTGGCAGACCTTCTCTTTGGGGAAGGAGATCCCAAGCCGGAGGAGTGCGGGGCATGGCCCTAGCCGATGGCCCATGACAGCACGGTGCTCACAAGTAGTTTCCTTCAGCTGCTCATGCATGACTTCAATGTCCGTTGATTTTGGGCTGCACAATTAACATCAAAAATCCGATTCCTGTTCGTTCCACACAACTAGCAATCCTCCTACCCTCAGCTACACAACAACAAAAATATCCAAACTCCAATCACTAACTTCGATCTAAGTGGCGGCGAGTTTGTTCTGGATGTAAATCACGCCTCCCAGATCCTACTCTAATCGATTCACACATGTGCTGCTGTTGGTCAGCATTGCATGATGGATTGTAGTGCGGGACTACTGGCTGTGTAGTATGCATGTAGCCACGGACTCACGGTCGCCGTTGTAGCAGTTGTAGATGAGACCTGCTAGCTTTGGCACATAATCGATGACACTGTCGATGATAGCGATGAGCAAATCAGGATATTTATAGCTCTATATCTGCATGTTGAGGTATGTTCACCATGGGTAACCCGAGCACCACGCTTATACGTCTCCAACGTATCTATAATTTTTTATTGTTCCATGCTATTATATTATCAATCTTGGATGTTTTATAATCATTTTATATCATTTTTTGGTACTAACCTATTGACATAGTGCCAAGTGCCACTTGCTGTTTTTCCATGTGTTTTACTTCACAGAAATCAATATCAGATGGAGTCCAAATGCCACGAAACTCCACGATGATTTTTATGGGCCAGAAGGAACACAACGGGCCCTGGCTGCACCTAGGGGGGGTGCCCCGAGGGGGGCACAACCCTCCTGGTGCGCCCTGGTGGGTTGTGCCCACCTCGGGTGCCCCCGGACTGCCTCTTTGCTCTATAAATACCCCAATATTCCAGAAACCCTAGGGGAGTGATAACCCACAAGTATAGGGGATCGCAACAGTTTTCGAGGGTAGAGTATTCAACCCAAATTTATTGATTCGACACAAGGGGAGCCAAAGAATATTCTCAAGTATTAGCAGTTCAGTTGTCAATTCAACCACACCTGGAAAACTTCATATCTGCAGCAAAGTATTTAGTAGCAAGGTAGTATGGAAGTAACGGTAACGGTAGCAAAAGTAATATTTTTGGGTTTTGTAGTGATTGTAACAGTAGCAACGGAAAAGTAAATAAGCGAAGAACAATGTGTGAAAAGCTCGTAGGCATTGGATCGGTGATGGAGAATTATGTCGGATGCGGCTCATCATGTAACAGTCATAACATAGGGTGACACAGAACTAGCTCCAATTCATCAATGTAATGTAGGCATGTATTCCGAATATAGTCATACGTGCTTATGGAAAAGAACTTGCATGACATCTTTTGTCCTACCCTCCCGTGGCAGCGGGGTCCTAAAGGAAACTAAGGGATATTAAGGCCTCCTTTTAATAGAGTACTGGACCAAAGCATTAACACATAGTGAATACATGAACTCCTCAAACTACGGTCATCACCGGGAGTGGTCCCGATTATTGTCACTTCGGGGTTGCCGGATCATAACACATAGTAGGTGACTATAGACTTGCAAGATAGGATCAAGAACTCACATATATTAATGAAAACATAATAGGTTCAGATCTGAAATCATGGCACTCGGGCCCTAGTGACAAGCATTAAGCATAGCAAAGTCATAGCAACATCAATCTCAGAACATAGTGGATACTAGGGATCAAACCCTAACAAAACTAACTCGATTACATGATAAATCTCATCCAACCCATCACCGTCCAGCAAGCCTACGATGGAATTACTCACGCACGGCGGTGAGCATCATGAAATTGGTGATGGAGGAAGGTTGATGATGACGATGGCGATGGATTCCCCTCTCCGGAGCCCCGAACGGACTCCAGATCAGCCCTCCCGAGAGAGTTTAGGGCTTGGCGGCGGCTCCGTATCGTAAAACATGATGGATCTTTTTCTCTGATTTTTCTCTCCCCGAACACGAATATATGGAGTTGGAGTTGAGGTCGGTGGAGCTCCAGGGGGCCCACGAGGCTGGGGGCGCGCCCCCACCCTCGTGGAAAGGGTGTGGGCCCCCTGGCCTTGATTCTTTCGCCAGTATTTTTTATTATTTCGAAAAATAATCTCCGTGAAGTTTCAGGTCATTCCGAGAACTTTTGTTTCTGCACAAAGATAACACCATGGCAATTCTGCAGAAAACAGCGTCAGTCCGGGTTAGTTCGATTCAAATCATGCAAGTTAGAGTCCAAAACAAGGGCAAAAGTGTTTGGAAAACTAGATACAACGGAGACGTATCAACTCCCCAAGCTTAAACCTTTGCTTGTCCTCAAGCAATTCAGTTGATAAACTGAAAGTGATAAAGAAAAACTTTTACAAACCCTGTTTGCTCTTGTTGTTGTAAATATGTAAAGCCAGCATTCAAGTTTTCAGCAAAGATTATGACTAACCATATTCACAATAACACTTAGGTCTCATGTTTACTCATGTCAATGGCATAATCAACTAGCGAGCAATAATAATAAATCTCGGATGACAACACTTCCTCAAAACAATCATAATATGGTATAACAAGATGGTATCTCGCTAGCCCCTTCTGAGACCGCAAAACATAAATGCCGAGCACCTTTAAAGATCAAGGACTGACTAAACATTGTAATTCATGGTAAAAGAGATCCAATCATAGTCATACCCAATATAAATTAACAGTAATGGATGCAAATGACAGCGGTGCTCTCCAGCTGGTGCTTTTTAATAAGAGGGTGATGACTCAACATAAAATTAAATAGATAGGCCCTTCGCAGAGGGAAGCAGGGATTTGTAGAGGTGCCAGAGCTCGGTTTTGAAATAGAGATAAATAATATTTTGAGCGGCATACTTTCATTGTCAACATAACAACCAAGAGATGGCGATATCTTCCATGCTACACACATTATAGGCGGTTCCCAAACAGAATGGTAAAGTTTATACTCCCCCTCCACCAACAAACATCAATCCATGGCTTGCTCGAAACAACGAGTGCCTCCAACTAACAACAGTCCCGGGGGAGTTTTGTTTGCAATTATTTTGATTTGATTTGCATAAAGCATGAGACTGGGCATCCCGGTGACCAGCCATTTTCTCGTGAGTGAGGAGCGGAGTCCACTCCTCTTGAGAATAACCCGCCTAACATGGAAGATACGGACAACCCTAGTTGATACATGAGCTATTCGAGCATACAAAACAGAATTTCATATGAAGGTTTAGAGTTTGGCACATACAAATTTACTTGGAACGGCAGGTAGATACCGCATATAGGAGGGTATGGTGGACTCATATGGCATAACTTTGGGGTTTAAGGGATTGGATGCACAAGCAGTATTCCCGCTTAGTACAAGTGAAGGCTAGCAAAAGACTGGGAAGCGACCAACTAGAGAGCGACAACAGTCATGAACATGCATTAAAATTAATGAACATTGAGTGCAAGCATGAGTAGGATATAATCCACCATGAACATAAATATCGTGAAGGCTACGTTGATTTGTTTGAACTACATGTGTGAACATGTGCCAAGTCAAGTCACTTAAATCATTCAAAGGAGGATACCACCCCATCATACCACATCACAACCATTTTAATAGCATGTTGGCACGCAAGGCAAACCATTATAAGCTCCTAGCTAATTAAGCATGGCATAAGCAACTATAATCTCTAATTGTCATTGCAAACATGTTTATTCATAATAGGCTGAATCAGGAACGATGAACTAATCATATTTACAAAAACAAGAGAGGTCGAGTTCATACCAGCTTCTCTCATCTCAATCAGTCCATCATATATCGTCATTATTGCCTTTCACTTGCACGACTGAACGATGTGAATAATAATAATAGTGCACGTGCATTGGACTAAGCTGGAATCTGCGAGCATTCAATAAACAGGAGAAGACAAGGCAATATGGCCTCTTGGTTAAATCAACAATAATGCATAATAGAGCCACTTTAACAATTTTATCATGGTCTTCTCCTATCGACCCCCAAAGAAAGAAAAGAAAACTATTTACACGGGAAAGCTCCCAACAAGCAAAAGAAGAACAGGAAATATTTTTGGGTTTTCTTTTTAGTTACTACTACTACAAGCAAGAAAGCAAACTAGCTAAACGCTACAACTATTTTTTTGGTTTCCTTAAGGTTTTTCAAACACACAAGAAGAAAGCAAGAAAAAGAAAATAAACTAGCATGGATATTACAGTGAAAAAGTATGAGCACCGACAACTAGCATGAGTGTGTAAACATAAATGTAATGTCGGTGAGAAATGCGTACTCCCCCAAGCTTATGCTTTTGGCCTAAGTTGGTCTATTGCCACAGCTGGCCTGGCGGATATCCAAAGTTATAGCTGGGGTTGTACTGAGATGCAGCAGTTATTGCATAGTGGGCTGCAGCTTGGAGGCGAGCTATCTCAGCCCTCCTCTCGTACTCGTTCGCCTCCTCCCTGGTTATGAAATATCTCCCCTTTGCCTGAAAGTCAAAGAAGGTAGAAGCAGGGAGAGCGACGTGATAGGTGTGTCGTCTGTCAAAGATTAGTCGGTACTGGAGGAACTGATCATTCCTCTCAACAAAACAATGACGAACCATAGCCTCATAATCTAAATAAGCAGGAGGCAACTCAATATCATCCTCACATATGGGTATATTAAGAAAATTAGCTAAACGGGTTGCATAAATTCCACCAAAGAAATCTCCATTAAATCTATTATTATGCAACCTACGTGCAACAATGGCTCCCAAATTATAATGTTTATCTCCTAATACATCACTCCTGAGAAACTGAGGTCGGGGACACACATGTGACATGCTTCATCCTTACCATTTATGCAACTACCTATGAAGAGAGCAAAATAGTCTATAGCAGGAAAATGAATGCTCCCTATGGTAGCTTGTGCTATGTCTCTAGATTCCCCCACAGTTATATGCTACCTCTTGAGCACTGCGTTGGTTTTCCCTTGAAGAGGAAAGGGTGATGCAGCAAAGTAGCGTAAGTATTTCCCTCAGTTTTTGAGAACCAAGGTATCAATCCAGTAGGAGGCCACGCACGAGTCCCTCGCACCTACACAAACAAATAAATCCTCGCAACCAACGCAATAAAGGGGTTGTGAATCCCTTCGCGGTCACTTATGAGAGTGAGATCTGATAGATATGCTAAGATAATATTTTTGGTATTTTTATGATAAAGATGCAAAGTAAAGAAAGAAAAATAAAGACGACGCTAGAAATAACTTGTTGTCGGGAGATTAATATGATGGAAAATAGACCCGGGGGCATATGTTTCACTAGTGGCTTCTCTCAAGAGCATAAGTATTACGGTGGGTGAACAAATTACTGTTGAGCAATTGACAGAATTGACCATAGTTATGAGAATATCTAGGTATGATCATGTATATAGGCATCACGTCCGAGACAAGTAGACCGACTCCTGCCTGCATCTACTACTATTACTCCACACATCGACCGCTATCCAACATGCATCTAGAGTATTAAGTTCATAAGAACAGAGTAACGCTTTAAGTAAGATGACATGATGTAGAGGGATAAACTCATGCAATATGATATAAACCCCATCTTGTTATCCTCGATGGCAACAATACAATACGTGCCTTGCTGCCCCTACTGTCACTGGGAAAGGACACCACAAGATTGAACCCAAAGCTAAGCACTTCTCCCATTGCAAGAAAGATCAATCTAGTAGGCCAAACCAAACTGATAATTCGAAGAGACTTGCAAAGATAACCAATCATACATAAAAGAATTTAGAGAAGATTTAAATATTGTTCATAGATAAACTTGATCATAAACCCACAATTCATCGGTCTCAACAAACACACCGCAAAAGAAGATTACATCGAATAGATCTCCACAAGAGAGGGGGAGAACATTGTATTGAGATCCAAAAAGAGAGAAGAAGCCATCTAGCTAATAACTACGGACCCGAAGGTCTGAGGTAAACTACTCACACATCATCGGAGAGGCTATGGTGTTGATGTAGAAGCCCTCCGTGATCGATGCCCCCTCCGGCGGAGCTCCAGAAAAGGCCCCAAGATGGGATCTCACGGGTACAGAAGGTTGCGGCGGTGGAATTAGGTTTTTGGCTCCGTATCTAGTAGTTTGGGGGTACGTAGGTATATATAGGAGGAAGAAGTACGTCGGTGGAGCAACATGGGGCCCACGAGGGTGGAGGGCGCGCCCAGGGGGGGTAGGCGCGCCCCCTACCTTGTGCCCTCCTGGTTGATGTCTTGACGTAGGGTCCAAGTCCTCTGGATCACGTTCGTTTCGAAAATCACGTTCCCGAAGGTTTCATTCCATTTGGACTCCGTTTGATATTCTTTTTCTGCGAAACTCTGAAATAGGCAAAAAACAACAATTCTGGGTTGGGCCTCTGGTTAATAGGTTAGTCCCAAAAATAATATAAAAGTGTATAACAAAGCCCATTAATTGTCCAAAACAGAATATAATATAGCATGGAACAAAAAAAATTATAGATACATTGGAGACGTATCAAGCATCCCCAAGCTTAATTCCTGCTCGTCCTCGAGTAGGTAAATGATAAAAATAGAATTTTCAATGTGGAATGGTACTTGGCATAATTTCAATGTAAATCTCCTAATTGTGGTATGAATATTCAGATCCGAAAGATTCAAGATAAAGGTTTAATATTGAGATAAAAGTAATAATACTTCAAGCATACTAACTAAGCAATTATGTCCTCTCAAAATAACATGGCCAAAGAAAGTTCATCCCTACAAAATCATATAGTTTAGTCATTCTCCATTTTCGTCACACAAGAATGCTCTCATCATGCACAACCCCGATGACAAGCCAAGCAATTGTTTCATACTTTAGTAATCTCAAATTTTTTCAACCTTCACGCAATACATGAGCGTGAGCCATGGATATAGCACTATGGGTGGAATAGAATATAATGATGGGGGTTATGTGGAGAAAAAAAAAGGAGAAAGTCTCACATCAACGCGGCTAATCAATGAGCTAAGGAGATGCCCATCGATTGATGTTAATGCAAGGAGTAGGGATTGCCATGCAACGGATGCACTAGAGCTATAAATGCATGAAAGCTCAACAAAAGAAACTAAGTGGGTGTGCATCCAACTTGCTTGCTCACGAAGACCTAGGGCATTTGAGGAAGCCAATTGTTGGAATGTACAAGCCAAGTTCTATAATGAAAAATTCCCACTAGTATATGAAAGTGACAAAACAAGAGACTCTCTATCATGAAGATCATGGTGCTACTTTGAAGCACAAGTGTGGAAAAAAGGATAGTAGCATTGTCCCTTTTTATTCTATTTTTTTGGGCCTTGTTTTTTTATTTGGCCTTTCTCTTTTTTTGGGACAATGCTCTATGAATGATGATCATCACACTTCTATTTATTTACAACTCAATGATTACAACTCGATACTAGAACAAAGTATGACTCTATATGAATGCCTCCCGCGGTATACCGGGATAGCAATGAATCAAGAGTGACATGTATGAAAAATTATGAATGGTGGATTTGCCACAAATACGATGTCAACTACATGATCATGCAAAGCAAATATGACAATGATGAGCGTGTCATAATAAACAGAACGGTGAAAAGTTGCATGGCAATATATCTCGGAATGGCTATGGAAATGCCATAATAGGTAGGTATGGTGGCTGTTTTGAGGAAGATATAAGGAGGTTTATGTGTGAAAGAGCGTATCATATCACGGGGTTTGGATGCACCGGCGAAGGTTGCACCAACTCTCAATGTGAGAAAGGGCAATGCACGGTACCGAAGAGGCTAGCAATGATGGAAGGGTAAGAGTGCGTATAATCCATGGACTCAACATTAGTCATAAAGAACTCACATACTTATTGCAAAAATCTACAAGTCATCAAAAACCAAGCACTACGCGCATTCTCCTAGGGGGATAGATTGGTAGGAAAAGACCATCGCTCGTCCCCGACCGCCACTCATAAGGAGGACAATCAAAGAACACCTCATGTTTCAAATTTGTTACATAACGTTTACCATACGTGCATGCTACGGGACTAGCAAACTTCAACACAAGTATTTCTCAAATTCACAACTACTCAACTAGAACAACTTTAATATCACTACCTCCATATCTCAAAACAATCATCAAGCATCAAACTTCTCTTAGCATTCAGCACACTCATAAGAAAGTTTTTTTACTAGTCTTGAATACTTAACATATTAGGATTAATTTCCCAATTTAAGCAAATTACCATGCTAGACTCTCAAAATAATATAAGTGAAGCATGAGAGAATAATAGTTTCTATAAAACAAAACCACCGCCGTGCTCTAAAAGATATAAGTGAAGCACTAGAGCAAAAACTATATAGCTCAAAAGATATAAGTGAAGCCCATAGAGTATTCTAATAAATTCCGAATCATGTGTGTCTCTCTCAAAAGGTGTGTACAGAAAATATGATTGTGGTAAACTAAAAATCAAAGACTCAAATCATACAAGACGCTCCAAGCAAAACACATATCATGTGGTTAATAAAAATATAGCTCCAAGTAAAGTTACCGATGGAAGTAGACGAAAGAGGGGATGCCTTCCGGGGCATCCCCAAGCTTTGGATTTTTGGTGTCCTTAGATTATCTTGGGGTGCCATGGGCATCCCCAAGCTTAGGCTCTTGCCACTCCTTGTTCCATAATCCATCAAATCTTTTACCCAAAACTTGAAAACTTCACAACACAAAACTTAACAGAAAATCTCGTGAGCTCCGTTAGCGAAAGAAAGCAAAACACCACTTCAAGGTACTGTAATGAACTCATTATTTATTTATATTGGTGTTAAACCTACTGTATTCCAACTTCTCTATGGTTTATAAACTATTTTACTAGCCATAGATTCATCAAAATAAGCAAACAACACACGAAAAACAGAATCTGTCAAAAACAGAACAGTCTTTAGTAATCTGTAACTAACGGAAACTTCTGGAACTCCAAAACTTTAGTCAAAATAGGACGACCTAGAAAATTTGTTTATTGATCAGCAGCAATTGGAATCAATATTTTATCACATTCTGGTGATTTTTAACAATTATTTTCGTGAACAGAAAGTTTCTGCAATTTTCAGCAAGATCAAATAACTATCATCCAAGAAGATCCTATAGGTTAAACTTGGCACAAACACTAATTAAAACATAAAAACAAATCTAACCAGAGGCTATATCAAATATTTATTCCTAACCAGAAGCAAAAAGCAAAAAACTAAAAATAAAATTGGGTTGCCTCCCAACAAGCGCTATCGTTTAACGCCCCTAGCTAGGCGTAATAGCAAGGATAGATCTAGGTATTGCCATCTTTGGTAGGCAATCCGTAAGTGGCACTCATGATAGATTCATATGGTAATTTTATTTTCTTTCTAGGAAAGTGTTCCAAGCCTTTCCTTAACGGAAATTGGAATCTAATATTTCCTTCCTTCATATCAATAATTGCACCTATCGTTCTAAGGAAATGTCTACCAAGAATAATAGGACATGAAGGATTGCAATCTATATCAAGAACAATAAAATCTACGGGCACATAATTCCTATTTGCAATAATAAGAACATCATTAATTCTTTCCATAGGTTTCTCAATGGTGGAATCCGCAAGGTGCAAGTTTAAAGAGCAATCATCAAAATCACGGAAACCTAGCAAATCGCACAAAGTTTTTGGATCGTTGAAACACTAGCACCCGAGTCACACAAAGCATAGCATTCATGATCTTTAATTTTAATTTTAATAGTAGGTTCCCACTCATCATAAAGTTTTCTAGGGATAGAAACTTCCAACTCAAGTTTTTCTTGATAAGATTGCATCAAAGCATCAACGATATGTTTAGTAAAAGCTTTATGTTGGCTATAAGCATGTGGAGAATTTAGCACGGATTGTAACAAGGAAATACAATCTATCAAAGAGCAATTATCATAATTAAATTCCCTGAAATCCAAAATAGTGGGTTCATTAATATCTAGAGTTTTGATCTCTTCAATCCCACTTTTACCAAATTTTGCATCAAGATCTAAAGACTCCGAATTTTTGGAACGCCTTATAGGTAAAGGTGGATCATATTCAGTCCCATCATTATCAAGATTCATATTGCAAAACAAAGATTTAATAGGGGACACATCAATAACTTTTAGATCTTCATCTTTATTTTCATAGAAATTAGAAGAACACGCTTTCACAAAGCAATCTTTCTTAGCACGCATCCTAGCGGTTCTTTCTTTGCACTCATCAATGGAAATTCTCATGGCTTTGATAGACTCATTGATATCATGCTTAGGTGGAATAGATCTAAGTTTCAAAGAATCAACATCAACAGAAATTCTATCAACGTTCCTAGCCAATTCATCAACTTTAAGCAATTTTTCTTCAAGCAAAGCATTGAAATTCTTTTGTAAATTCATAAATTCTTTAACACTAGTCTCAAATTAAGAAGGCATATTATTAAAATTTCCATAAGAAATGTTGTAGGAATTACCATAATTATTGGAGTTACTAGGGTATGGCCTAGGATTAAAGTTTCCTCTATACGCGTTGTTACCAAAATTATTCCTACCAACAAAATTCACATCCATAGATTCATTATTATTCTCAATCAAAGTAGACAAAGGCATATCATTAGGATCAGAAAAAACACTCTTAGTAGCAAATAATTTCATAAGTTCATCCATCTTTCCACTCAAAACATTAATTTCTTCTATCGCATGCACTTTTTTATTAGTAGATCTTTTAGTGTGCCATTGAGAATAATTAACCATAATATTATCTAGGAGTTTAGTAGCTTATCCTAAAGTGATTTCCATAAAAGTGCCTCCCGCGGCCGAATCTAAAAGATTTCTAGAAGCAAAATTCAATCCGGCATAAAAAAATTGTATGATCATCCACAAATTCAAACCATGTGTAGGGCAATTACGTATCATTAATTTCATCCTCTCCCAAGCTTGAGCAACATGTTCATGATCAAGTTGCTTAAAATTCATAATATCGTTTCTAAGAGAGATGATCTTAGCGGGAGGAAAATACTTAGAGATAAAAGCATCTTTGCACTTGTTCCTAGAATCAATACTATTTTTAGGCAAAGACGAAAACCAAGCTTTAGCACGATCTCTAAGCGAAAAAGGAAATAGCTTCAATTTAACAATATCATTATCCACATCTTTCTTCTTTTGCATATCACACAAATCAACGAAGCTATTTAGATGGGTAGCGGCATCTTCGCTAGGAAGGCCGGCGAATTGATCTTTCATGACAAGATTCAACAAAGTAGCATTGATTTCACAAGATTCAGTATCGGTAAGAGGAGCAATCGGAGTGCTAAGAAAAACATTATTGTTGGTATTGGTAAAGTCACACAACTTAGTATTATCTTGATCCATCGTGACAAGCAAGCAATCCAACACACGAGCAAACAAGAAGCAAGCGAAAAAAAGCGAACGGAAAAGAGAGGGCGAATAAAACGGCAAGGGTGAAGTGGGGGAGAGGAAAACGAGAGGCAAATGGCAAATAATGTAATGCGGGAGATAAGGGTTTGTGATGGGTACATGGTATGTTGACTTTTGCGTAGATTCCCAGGCAACGGCGCCAGAAATCCTTCTTGCTACCTCTTGAGCACTGCGTTGGTTTTCCCTTGAAGAGGAAAGGGTGATGCAGCAAAGTAGCATAAGTATTTCCCTCAGTTTTTGAGAACCAAGGTATCAATCCAGTAGGAGGCCACGCACGAGTCCCTCGCACCTACACAAACAAATAAATCCTCGCAACCAACGCAATAAAGTTATTGTCAATCCCTTCGCGGTCACTTACGAGAGTGAGATCTGATAGATATGATAAGATAATATTTTTGGTATTTTTATGATAAAGATGCAAAGTAAAGAAAGCAAAATAAAGACGATGCTAGAAATAACTTGTTGACGGGAGATTAATATGATGGAAAATAGACACGTGGGCCATAGGTTTCACTAGTGGCTTCTCTCAAGAGCATAAGTATTATGGTGGGTGAACAAATTACTGTTGAGCAATTGACAGAATTGAGCATAGTTATGAGAATATCTAGGTATGATCGTGTATATAGGCATCACGTACGAGACAAGTAGACCGACTCCTGCCTGCATCTACTACTATTACTCCACACATCGACCGCTATCCAGCATGCATCTAGAGTATTAAGTTCATAAGAACAGAGTAACGCTTTAATTAAGATGACACGATGTAGAGGGATAAACTCATGCAATATGATATAAACCCCATCTTGTTATCCTCGATGGCAACAATACAATACGTGCCTTGCTGCCCCTAATGTCACTGGGAAAGGACACCGCAAGATTGAACCCAAAGCTAAGCACTTCTCCCATTGCAAGAAAGATCAATCTAGTAGGCCAAACCAAACTGATAATTCAAAGAGACTTGCAAAGATAACCAATCATACATAAAAGAATTTAGAGAAGATTCAAATATTGTTCATAGATAAACTTGATCATAAACCCACAATTCATCGGTCTCAACAAACACACCGCAAAAGAAGATTACATCGAATAGATCTCCACAAGAGAGGGGGAGAACATTGTATTGAGATCCAAAAAAAGAGAAGAAGCCATCTAGCTAATAACTGTGGACCCGAAGGTCTGAGGTAAACTACTCACGCATCATCGGAGAGGCTATGGTGTTGATGTAGAAGCCCTCCGTGATCGATGCCCCCTCCGGCGGAGCTCCGGAAAAGGCCCCAAGATGGGATCTCACGGGTACAGAAGGTTGCGGCGGTGGAATTAGGTTTTTGGCTCCGTATCTGGTAGTTTGGGGGTACGTAGGTATATATAGGAGGAAGAAGTACGTCGGTGGAGCAACGTGGGGCCCACGAGGGTGGAGGGCGCGCTCTGGGGGGTAGGCGCCCCCTACCTCGTGCCCTCCTGGTTGATGTCTTGACGTAGGGTCCAAGTCCTCTGGATCACGTTCGTTCCGAAAATCACGTTCCCGAAGGTTTCATTCCGTTTGGACTCCGTTTGATATTCTTTTTCTGCAAAACTCTAAAATAGGCAAAAAACATCAATTCTGGGCTGGGCCTCCGGTTAATAGGTTAGTCCCAAAAATAATATAAAAGTGTATAATAAAGCCCATTAATGTCCAAAACAGAATATAATATAGCATGGAACAATAAAAAATTATAGATACGTTGGAGACGTATCATTATACTAGCAAGAAAATTTCTAAATTCATATTTGCGGGGTTCACTAGGACTACTCCATTGTGGAAGTTTGCAAGCAGTATTAAAATCCTCTAAGTCCATAGTATAAGAATTTTCATAGAGACCAAACAGGACAGTTTGAGAATTGCGTGATGATGAAAATTCAAACCTCCTCACAAAGGAATCAGTGAGATAGTGGTTCTGACGGCACTTATCTGCCTCGAAGCTCACAAGATCAGCGTTACGCACATATGCATTAAATTCTTCCTTGATTCCTGCTCGATCCATGAAGTCCTCTGAAGGCCATTCACAAGCTCGCACTTGAGCGTCCCTTGGTGGTTCATCGTCGGCATCGCACATTGCGAGCCTAGGTCCTTGCTTCCTTGAAGGGCCACCTTGGTACATTTTCCTAAACATATTTCTTCCTCTGAAAAATTTCTGAAAATTTTAGTAACTTCAAATAAAAGTGAACCATGCTCAACAAAATAGATAGCAACTACTCCCACAAGTGCCTAGAGACTATATCATGCATTAGAACTACTTGGAACCATATAAATTTGACATACAAGCTCAAGAACATGGTCACCTAGGCAGCACAAATTTGCAATGAATAAAGCACTAGAACAAAAACTAATTGGACCATTGGAAGAGTCACATACCAAGGAACAATCCCCAAAGCAGTTTTGTGAGAGGTGCTTTGAGCAAGGAGATCGAAAATCACAGCAAAATGAGCTAGAACTCGTGCTTGAGCTGGTTGGTGATTTTCTTGGGAGGAGGAAGGAGTGTGTGGTGGCTGGAATAAGTGGAGGGGAGCCACCATGGGCCCACGAGGCAGGGGGCGCGCCTAGGGGGTGGGCGCGCCCTGGACCCTCGTGGCCAGGTGCCAGCTCCCCCTGATGTGTTCTTAGTGCCAGATATTGTCAAATATTCTATAAAAAATCATATTTCATTTTCGAGGCATTTGGAGAACTTTTTTTTTCGGGGTATTATTTATTGCACGGATAATTCAGAAAACTGACAGAATATACTATTTTTGCTTTATTTCAATTAAATAACAAAAAGTAAAAGGAGGGTATAGAAGGTTGTGCTTTCTAACTTCATCCATCTCATGCTCATCAAAAGGAATCCACTAACAAGGTTGATCAGGTCTTGTAAACAAACCCATTCCGAGTAACATGGAACCGGAGAAATTTCGAATAACACTATGTTACCTCAACGGGGATATGCACATCCCCAATAATAAGAATATCATATTTCTTCTTGACAGTAGGTAGAGGAAATTCAAAACCTCCAAAAATAATCGATGTAATTTTTCCAATAGAGTTTATACTATGAACTTGAGGTTGTTTCCTCGGAAAGTGTACCGTATGCTCATTGCCATTAACATGAAAAGTGACATTGCCTTTGTTGCAATCAATAACAGCCCCTGCAGTATTCAAAAAGGGTCTTCCAAGAATAATAGACATACTATCGTCCTCGGGAATATCAAGAATAACAAAGTCCGTTAAAATAGTAACATTTGCAACCACAACAGGCACATCCTCACAAATGCCGACAGGTATAGGAGTTGATTTGTCAGCCATTTGCAAGAATATTTCAGCAGGTGTCAACTTATTCAAATCAAGTCTACGATATAAAGAGAGAGGCATAACACTAACACTGGCTCCAAGATCACATAAAGCAGTTCTAACATAATTTCTTTTAATGGAGCATGGTATAGTGGGTACTCCTGGATCTCCAAGTTTCTTAGGTAGTCCATCCTTGAAAGTGTAATTAGCAAGCATGGTGGAAATTTCAGCTTCTGGTATCTTTCTTTTATTTGTAACAATTTCTTTCATATACTTAGCATAAGGATTCATTTTGAGCATATCAGTTAAACGCATACGCAAGAAGATAGGTCTAATTATTTCAGCAAAGCACTCAAAATCCTCATCATCCTTTTTCTTGGATGGTTTGGGAGGAAAAGGCATGGGTTTCTGAACCCATGGTTCTCTTTCTTTACCGTGCTTCCTAGCAACAAAGTCTCTCTTATCATAACGTTGATTCTTTGATTGTGGGTTATCAAGATCAACAGCAGGTTCAATTTCTACATCATTATCATTGCTAGATTGAGCATCATCATGAAAATTATTATTAATATTATCACTAGGTTCATGTTCATTACCGGATTGTGTTTCAGCATCAGAAATAGAAATATCATTGGGATTCTCAGGTGTGTCAGCAATAGGTTCACTAGAAGCATGCAAAGTCCTATCATTTTTCTTTTTCTTCTTTTTAGAAGGACTAGGTGCATCCACATTATTTCTCTGAGAATCTTGCTCAATTCTCTTAGGATGGCCTTCAGGATACAAAGGTTCCTGAGTCATTTTACCAGTTCTAGTAGCCACTCTAACAGCAAAATCATTATCCTTACTATTCAATTCATTGAGCAAATCATTCTGGTGTTCAATTATTTTCATTAGTCAACATATTATTCAATAGAATTTTAGCTTCATCTGGTGTTCTTTCCCTGAAAACAGAACCAGCACAACTATCCAGGTGGTCTCTGGAAGCATCAGTTAGTCCATTGTAAAAGATATCAAGTATTTCATTTTTCTTAAGAGGATGATCAGGCAAAGCATTAAGTAATTGGAGAAGCCTCCCCCAAGCTTGTGGGAGACTCTCTTCTTCAATTTGCACAAAATTATATAATTCCCTTAAAGCAGCTTGTTTCTTATGAGCAGGTAAACATTTAGCAGAGAAGTAATAAATCATATCCTGGGGACTACGCACACAATCAGGATCAAGAGAATTAAACCATATCTTAGCATCACCCTTTAATGAGAACGGAAATATTTTAAGGATATAATAGTAGCGAGTTTTCTCATCATTAGTGAACAGGGTGGCTATATCATTTAATTTAGTAAGATGTGCCACAACAGTTTCAGATTCATAGCCATAGAAGGGATTAGATTCAACCAAAGTAATTATATCAGGGCCGACAGAGAATTCATAATCCTTATCAGTAACAAAGATAGGTGAAGTAGCATAAGCAGGATCATATTTCATTCTAGCATTCAGAGTTTTTTGTTTCAGCTTAGCTAATAATTTCTTAAGATCACTTCTATCATTACAAGCAAGAAAGTCTCTAGCAGTTTCTTCATCCATAACATAGCCCTCAGGCACAACAGGCAATTCATATCTAGGCGGAGAATCTTCATCATCACTTTCATCAATATTAGCAGCTTCAATAATTTCATTCTCTCTAGCCCTAGTAAGTTGTTCATCAAGAAATTCACCAGGTGGCACAGTAGTATCAAGCATAGAAGTAGTTTCATCATAAGTATCATGCATAGCAGAAGTGGCATCATCAATAACATGCGACATATCAGAATTAATAGCAGAAGCAGGTTTAGGTGTCGCAAGCTTACTCAAAACAGAAGGTGAATCAAGTGCAGAGCTAGATGGCAGTTCCTTACCTCCCCTCGTAGTTGAGGAATAAATTTTTGTTTTCGCATCTTTCAAGTTCTTCATAGTGACCAACAGATATTAATCCCAAGTGACTCAAAGAATAGAGCTATGCTCCCCGGCAACGGCGCCAGAAAATAGTCTTGATAACCACAAGTATAGGGGATCGCAAATGTTTTCGAGGGTAGAGTATTCAACCCAAATTTATTGATTCGACACAAGGGGAGCCAAAGAATATTCTCAAGTATTAGCAGTTGAGTTGTCAATTCAACCACACCTGGAAAACTTCATATCTGCAACAAAGTATTTAGTAGCATGGTAGTATGGAAGTAACGGTAACGGTAGCAAAAGTAATATTTTTGGGTTTTGTAGTGATTGTAACAGTAGCAACGGAAAAGTAAATAAGCGAAGAACAATGTGTGAAAAGCTCGTAGGCATTGGATCGGTGATGGAGAATTATGTCGGATGCGGCTCATCATGTAACAGTCATAACATAGGGTGACACAGAACTAGCTCCAATTCATCAATGTAATGTAGGCATGTATTCCGAATATAGTCATACGTGCTTATGGAAAAGAACTTGCATGACATCTTTTGTCCTACCCTCCCATGGCAGCGGGGTCCTAATGGAAACTAAGGGATATTAAGGCCTCCTTTTAATAGAGTACTGGACCAAAGCATTAATACATAGTGAATACATGAACTCCTCAAACTACGGTCATCACCGGGAGTGGTCCCGATTATTGTCACTTCGGGGTTGCCGGATCATAACACATAGTAGGTGACTATAGACTTGCAAGATAGGATCAAGAACTCACGTATATTAATGAAAACATAATAGGTTCCGATCTGAAATCATGGCACTCGGGCCCTAGTGACAAGCATTAAGCATAGCAAAGTCATAGCAACATCAATCTCAGAACATAGTGGATACTAGGGATCAAACCCTAACAAAACTAACTCGGTTACATGATAAATCTCATCCAACCCATCACCGTCCAACAAGCCTATGATGGAATTACTCACGCACGGCGGTGAGCATCATGAAATTGGTGATGGAGGAAGGTTGATGATGACGATGGCGACGGATTCCCCTCTCCGGAGCCCCGAACGGACTCCAGATCAGCCCTCCTGAGAGAGTTTAGGGCTTGGCGGCGGCTCCGTATCGTAAAACGTGATGAATCTTTTTCTCTGATTTTTTCTCCCCGAACACGAATATATGGAGTTGGAGTTGAGGTCGGTGGAGCTCCAGGGGGCCCACGAGGCAGGGGGCGTGCCCCCCACCCTCGTGGAAAGGGTGTGGGCCCCCTGGCCTTGATTCTTTCGCCAGTATTTTTTATTATTTCCAAAAATAATCTCCCTGAAGTTTCAGGTCATTCCGAGAACTTTTGTTTCTGCACAAAGATAACACCATGGCAATTCTGCTGAAAACAGCGTCAATCCGGGTTAGTTCCATGCAAATCATGCAAGTTAGAGTCCAAAACAAGGGCAAAAGTGTTCGGAAAAGTAGATACGACAGAGACGTATCAGGGAGTTGACGAAATATTCATCCAGCCGCCGCAGAGTCTAGAACCACCACATCCAATCTAGACACCATCTCGGATGGGGTTCACCACCTCCATTGGTGCCTCTCCGATGATGCGTGAGTAGTTCTTTGTAGACCATCGGGTCCGTAGTTAGTAGCTAGATGGCTTCCTCTCTCTCGCTGAATTCTCAATACAATGGTCTCTTGGAGATCCATATGATGTAATTCTTTTGCGATGTGTTTGTTGGGATCTGATGAACTTCGAGTTTATGATCAGTTATATCTTTTTTATATCCATGAAAGTTATTTGAGTTTCTTTGATCTCTTATATTCATGATCTCTTATAGCCTTGTATTTCATCTCTGATATTTGAGTTTTGTTTGGCCAACTTGATCTATTTATCTTGCAATGGGAAGAGGTGCTTTGTAGTGGGTTCGATCTTACGGTGCTTGATCCCAGTGACAGAAAGGGAAACGACACGTATGTATCGTTGCTACTAAGGATAAAATTTTGGGGTCTATCTCTACATAGATAGATCTTGTCTACATCATGTCATCGTTCTTATTGCATTACTCCGTTTTTCCATGAACTTAATACACTAGATGCATGCTGGATAGCGGTTGCCGGGGAGGAATTTCTAGCGCCGTTGCCGGGGAGGATCTTCAACATATACCAGGTTCCTAAATCACATCTCCTCGCAATTTACATTATTTGCCATTTGCCTCTCGTTTTCCTCTCCCCCACTTCACAAAAATTTGCCGTTTTACTCGCCTCCCTTTGTCTGTTTGCCGTTTTCTTGCCGGATCTGTTTTTGAGTGCAATCTTGTTGTGTGGTCATCATGACTCAAGAGAACACCAAATTATGTGACTTCTCAAATACCAATAACAATGATTTTATTGGCACTCCGCTTTCTCCTCCCGCCACTAGTGCGGAGGCTTGTGATATTAATACTGCTTTGCTGAATCTTGTTATGAAAGATCAATTTTCCGGTACTCCTAATGAGGATGCCGCGTCCCATCTTAATACCTTCATGGAATTATGCGATATGCAAAAGAAAAAAGATGTGGACAATGATGTGCTGAAGATGAAATTATTTCCGTTTTCTTTGCGTGATTTTGCAAAAATTTGGTTCTCTTCTTTGCCTCGCAATAGTATCGATTCTTGGAATAAGTGCAAAGATGCTTTTATCACTAAGTATTTTCCTCCTGCAAAAATAATTTCCCTCAGAACCCAGATCATGAATTTCAAGCAACTTGAACATGAGCATGTTGCACAGTCTTGGTAAAGAATGAAAATGATGCTAAGGAATTGCCCAACTCATGGGTTAAATCTTTGGATGATCATACAAAAATTTTCTGCGGGATTGAATTTTGTTTCTCGTAATCTTTTAGATTCCGCCGCGGGTGGTACTTTTATGGAAATTACTTTGGGTGAAGCCACCAAATTGCTTGATAATATCATTGCAAATTATTCACAATGGTATACTGAAAGGGCTCCTACTAGTAAAAAAGTTAATTCTGTTGAAGAAATTTCTTCCTTGAGTGAAAAAGTTGATGCTCTTATGAAATTGGTTGCTAGTAAAAGTGCTCCTATTGATGTTAATGATATGCCTTTGTCTACTTTGATTGAGAAAAATAGTGATGCCATAGATGTGAATTTTATCTCTCGAAATAATTTCAACAACAATGCTTATAGAGGTAATTTTAATCCTAGGCCTTTTCCTAGTAATTCCTCTAATAATTATGGTAATTCCTATGGAAATAAATCTTATAATAATAATAGGAACACCTCTGATCTTGAGAATAATATTAAAGAATTTATCAACACACAAAAAGTTCAACACTTCCATAGAAGAAAAGTTGAATAAGATTGATGATTTGTCTAGAAGTGTTGATAGAATTGCTCTTGATGTGGAAAATCTCAAGATGATTTTTTTGTTCCTAAAGTAGATGAATCAATTAAATCTCTTTATGTTTCTATGGATGAAAGTAAGAAAAGAACCGCTATGCTTAGAGCTAAAAGAGAATTTTTGGAAAAAGCGTTTTCTAGTGATTTCTTTCGCAAAAGTGATGAAGATCTTAAAATGATTGGTGTTTCTTCTATTGATTCCTTGTTTAGTAAAGTTAAGATTGATGAAAAAGGGACAGGAGAAGAGTCAACTTTAGGTAGAAGGCATCCCAATATTTCGGAGGGTGAAAATCTTGTTGAGAAAATTGATGAAAGTGGGTTTGGAGAGGCCAAACCTTTAGCTAGTGATGTGCCCACTCTTTTGGATTACAAAGACTTTAATTATGATAGTTGCTCTTTGATTTATTGTATTTCTTTGTTGCAATCCATGATAAATTCACCCCATGCCTATGAACAAAATAAAGCTTTTACTAAACATATTGTTGATGCTATGATGAAAGCTTTGGAAGAAAAATTGGAATTGGAAGTTTCAATTCCTAGAAAATTGCATGATGAATGGGAACCTACTATCAAAGTCAAGATTAAAAATTATGAGTGTTTTGCTTTGTGTGACTTGGGTGCTAGTGTTTCTACAATTCCGAAATCTTTATGTGATGTGCTTGGTCTTACTAATCTTGAAGAATGCTCTTTGAATTTGCACTTGGCAGATTCTACTATTAAAAAGACTATGGGAAGAATTATTAATGTTCTTATTCTTGCAAATAGGAATTATGTGCCCATAGATTTTATTGTTCTTGATATTGATTGCAATCCGTCTTGTCCAATTATTCTTGGTAGACCGTTTTTATGCACTATCGGTGCCGTGATTGATATGAAAGAAGGTAATATTAAGTTCCAATTTCCTTTGAGGAAGTTCATGGAACACTTTCCTAGAACAAGAATTAAGCCACCTTATGAATCAATCATGAGGGCATCTTATGGATCTCGAACTAAAGATGACAAAACTTATATCCTTGTTTTATGCCTAGCTAAGGGCGTAAAACTATAGCGCTTGTTGGGAGGCAACCCGTTGAATACATTTTATTTTTGTTTTTTGCTTTCTGTTCTTGAGTGTTAACACAGTTATGCTACTATTATGATTGTGTTTTAATTAGTGTTTGTGCCAAGTAGAACCGATAGGATCTTCTTGGGTGATAGTTGTTTGATCTTGCTGAAAAAGACAGAAACTTTGCGCTCACGAAAATAATTTTCATAAATCACAACAAAGTGATTTTGCCCTGATTATTTTTGAAGAAGATTAATATACAAATTACCCTGGTCTTCCTAATTTGGTAGAATTTTTGGATTTCCAGAAGTATTCAAACAAATCAGATTGCTACAGACTGTTCTGTTTTGACAGATTCTGTTTTCTTTGTGTTGTGTGCTTATTTTGATGGCTCTATGGTTTTCTTTGATGAGTTTTTGCCATAGAAAAGTTGGAATACAGTAGATATAATACAAAAACAAAATGTGAATTGGTTTGATATAGCACTTATAGTAGTGATTTATTTTTCTCACACTAACGGATCTCACGAAGGTTTTTTTGAGTTTTGTGTTGATTTATTTTTCTCACACTAGCAATTATGAGTGTTTATTCACTTGTCATTGCACGAGAGTAAGGCAAAGGTCTTAGGGATGCCCAGTCCCGAAATGCAAAAATGAATTTACTTTATGTTGTCAAATAGTACACTACTGCAGGTTGCTGCTAACGCGACACTACGATCAGAGACCCTTCGACGAAACTATGCGCGATGCCATAATCGCAAACGGTGGTGTAAAAAACCGTCAAAAAAGGTGCAAAATGTTTGCGATGGAGGATGCATCAAACACGGTTCAGATTTTAGTTGCGTGTGTGATTCAGGGCATACGGTTCAGTTCAATTAACCATTTTTGATGAGGAGGAACAAAAGAAACGGGCAGCCAGATGAAGGTGTGTGCGATGTACAACATATGGTTCACTCGGATGAACTGTTTGTGATTAGGCAACGCAAAGGAAACGGTCAGCCAAATGAAGGTGTGTGCGATATACGGCATGTGGTCCACTCGGATGAAATATTTGCGTTGAGACAAGAGAACAGAAACGGTTCAACTTAACAAGACGTGTGTGTTGTACGATGGGATTGCATACAGAACAACAATACACACACACACACACACACACACACACACACTTATAAGGACATGCTTGCATAACCAAATTAAACATCCACTTACATAGGTGGCTACTACAACCATGTCATTTGCACACACCAAAGTAAACTATTACATGCATAATTACATAGGTGGCTACTACACACATGACATTTCCACACACCAATAAAGAAAACTATATATTACATGCATGATTAACTAGCATAAACGATTATCTGATCATCATCTACTTCTTGTGACGCTTGCTCTGCTTGTGGCTCGATCCGGGCTCGTCGATTGGGGTAAGGAGGCACTTCCTCATGTCAACGATCCGCCTGTGCATCTCGTAGCATGTGTACACGCTCCTGGCCACGAACCTGAGGTGAGGTTCATCCAGTTGCCGCATCCAGACCCTGTGCCAGAATAGGGGGCTTGTTCTCTGGGCATCCTACTTCATCTTTTCATAGTAGGGGTCGATGATGGCCGAGGCGAGTTCAACCAGGGAGTCCTTCTTCGTGCTGCCCCAGACCCTGTAGTGGTCACGGATTTCGACAAGGTTCTTGCAGGCCAAGCCCGTAACACTAAGAGCTTTTACATCGTCGGTGGTTTCCACCGTGGCGAACTTGTAGTCGGTGTTGTTGACAAACCTGTTGAAACGGTCGCAAGGCTCTGTGGCCGTGCAGTAGTGGGAGATGAGGACATGATGGCGCACGCACAACTGGGCGACGGCAACCTTCTGATCTATGCCGGGACGACCGGCGGTGTACTGGAGGTCGATGCCGACCACCTTGTACTTGTCTCCAGCAAGCAACTGCTCAATGCTATTGATGTAGTCGTCCACCACAGCCGGGTTGATGGTGTACACCACCGAGAGATCCGTCTCCCTCGCGTGGGTCTCCACTCTATGCTCGCTGAACTCCATTGGAGCGCCGCTGGACATCCCCTCTCTATGTGTCGTCGTGGGCGTGCTTGTTGTGTTGTGGGGCGCGATCGAAAGGTTGAAGAGACTAAGGTTATAATGGCCGCGGGAATTAAAGGGGAAGCCGGACGGCCAGGAATATCGGCAGGCCCTGATGGCAGTTCTAATTTGCAGCGTGTAACTCCATCGTGCCGCACGTAACTGAATCTCATGGCAATGTGCGCGGCGCAACCGCATGCATACGGGGCCGCCGACGTGATCGTGCGCACGCCCAATCGTTGGCAGAGCGCGCGCGGAGGGACGCGAGCAGAGCGCTCCGCGGTCGCCTCAACGGCGAGCAACCATATATATATGCATATAGTAGTTGAACACGCAAGGAAAAGCTATCCACAAGCCGAGCGCGCCGATGGACGTGAGCAGAGCGCGCCAACGGACGGGAGCAGAGCGCGCCGCAGCGCCTAACGGCGAGCACAGCACACTGCGGCGCCTAACGGCGGGATAGACCTTCATTCAAGCTGATACGTCTCCAACGTATCTATAATTTTTGATTGTTCCATGCTATTATATATTCTGTTTTAGATGTTTAATGGGCTTATTTATACACTTTATATTGTTTTTGGGACTAACCTATTAACCGGAGGCCCAACCCAAATTGCTGTTTTTTGCCTATTTCAGTGTTTCGCAGAAAAAGGATATCAAACGGAGTCCAAACGGAATGAAACCTTCGGGAGCGTGATTTTTGGAATAAACGTGATCTAGAGGACTTGGAGTGGACGTCAAGCAACCAACGAGGCGGCCATGAGGCAGGGGGCGCGCCTACCCCCCCAGGCACGCCCTCCACCCTCGTGGGCCCCTCGTGGCTCCACCGACCTACTTCTTCCTCCTATATATACCTACGTACCCCCAAACCATCAAGGAGCACCACAAAAACCTAATTCCACCGCCGCAACCTTCTGTACCTGTGAGATCCCATCTTGGGGCCTTTTCCGGCGTCCTGCCGGAGGGGGCATCGATCATGGAGGGCTTCTAAATCAACACCATATCCTCTCCGATGATGTGTGAGTAGTTTACCTCAGACCTTCGGGTCCATAGTTATTAGCTAGATGGCTTCTTCTCTCTCTTTGGATCTCAATACAAAGTTCTCCTCGATTCTCTTGGAGATCTATTCGATGTAATCTTCTTTTGCGGTGTGTTTGTCGAGATCCGATGAATTGTGGGTTTATGATCAAGATTATCTATGAACAATATTTGAATCTCCTCTGAATTCATTTATGTATGATTGGTTATCTTTGCAAGTCTCTTCGAATTATCAGTTTGGTTTGGCCTACTAGATTGATCTTTCTTGCAATGGGAGAAGTGCTTAGCTTTGGGTTCAATCTTGCGGTGCTGGATCCCAGTGACAGTAGGGGAAACGACACGTATTGTATTGTTGCCATCGAGGATAAAAAGATGGGGTTTATATCATGTTGCATGAGTTTATCCCTCTACATCATGTCATCTTGCTTAAAGCATTACTCCGTTCTTATGAACTTAATACTCTGGATGCATGCTGGATAGCGGTTGATGTGTGGAGTAATAGTAGTAGATGTAGGCAGGAGTCGGTCTACTTGTCACGGACGTGATGCCTATATACATGATCATACCTAGATATTCTCATAACTATGCTCAATTCTATCAATTGCTCGACAGTAATTCGTTCACCCACCGTAATACTTATGCTCTTGAGAGAAGCCACTAGTGAAACCTATGGCCCCCAGGTCTATTTTCCATCATATTGATCTCCCGTTATTTCCATTACTCTTTACTTTGCTTTCTTTACTTTTACTCTTTATCATAAAAATACCAAAAATATTATCTTATCATCTCTATCAGATCTCACTCTCGTAAGTGACCGTGAAGGGATTGACAACCCCTTTATCGCGTTGGTTGCGAGGTTCTTATTTGTTTGTGTAGGTGCAAGGGACTTGAGCGTGACCTCCTACTGGATTGATACCTTGGTTCTCAAAAACTGAGGGAAATACTTACGCTACTTTACTGCATCACCCTTTCCTCTTCAAGGGAAAACCAACGCAGTGCTCAAGAGGTAGCAAGAAGGATTTATGGCGCCGTTGCCGGGGAGGTGTGCGCCAAGTCAAGTCAAGATTTGACTCCCAACAACAAGCCATTTTTGGCGTCGTTGCTGAGTCTACACAAGTCAAGACATACCAAGTACCCATCACAAACTCGTATCCCTCGCATTACATTATTTGCCATTTGCCTCTCATTTTCCTCTCCCCCACTTCACCCTTGCCGTTTTATTCGCCCTCTCTTTTCCGTTCTCCTCTTTTCCGCTCGCTTTTCTTCCGCCATGTCTGAATCTGGGGAGGTTATCGCTAATGAAGGCAATAATAATAACATGGGAAACTTTGATGCCTTTGAGGATCCTCTTGAGGAACCTACTATCTTGCATACTAAAAGGTTTCGAGTCGGTAGTGGTAATATTATTGGAAAGGAGTTATTCAAGATTTCTTACTTGTGCCGGTGCTTTGCCCATGATGGGTGGCTCTATTCTTCACAGAACTAGTAGCCTTGCAGATGCGATATCTTTGCTCGTAGTTGAACTTGAAAGGCAATTTCTTCATGTGCATCCTTGCATACAAAGAATTTTCCTAGAATTTTCTAATATTGAGTACTCTTCTGTTAAGCGTGCCGCTACTATCTTTTTGGCCCATGAGTTCAGATTTATAATGAAAGAGGCTAAAGAAATTTTGCGCATTATAGGGTGGATGCTGGCCATCCTCCCGTAGAAGCTATCCTTTTTAATCAAGAAGACATAATGCGTTTACAATCTTTTGATCATGTTGCCTATAATGAAAACCTTAGAAAAAAGGTTCCTACCGATGTTTTAGTTGATAGAATTTCTAAACTTAATGACGACTTTGCTATTCAGAATAATGGGTTAGGCTTTTCTCTTGAGCAAAGACTGTGACTTTTTGTCAAAAGAACGCTTGTAATGATGAATTGGTTGTGCAATATAAGGGGCCAAGGGAGGAACCCATACCTCCCGAGCTTGATCTTGGGGACTTTTGTCCTTTTAAATTTAACCCCTTTGATTACTTTTGCTTGCCACAAAGGAAACTTGCTGCTGAACGTAGAGAATACGAAAGGAGTTTTCATGATTTACCTTACCATTATTATGGCAATACCTAGATCTATCCTTGTTTTTATGCCTAGCTAGGGGCGTTAAACGATAGCGCTTGTTGGGAGGCAACCCAATTTTATTTTTATTTTTTGCTTTTTGGTTCTGTTTAGGAATAAATCTTTGATCTAGCCTCTGGTTAGATTTATTTTTGTGTTTTAATTAGTGTTTGTGCCAAGTTAAACCTATAGGATCTTCTTGGATGATAGTTATTTGATCTTGCTGAAAATTCCAGAAACTTTCTGTTCACGAAAACAATTGTTAAAAATTACAGAACGTGATATAATACTGATTCCAATTGCAGCAGATCAATAAACAAATTATTTAGGTCTTCCTATTTTGGCAGAATTTTTAGAGTTCCAGAAGTTTGCGTTAGTTACAGATTACTACAGACTGTTCTGTTTTTGACAGATTCTGTTTTTCGTGTGTTGTTTGCTTATTTTGATGAATCTATGGCTAGTAAAAGAGCTTATAAACCATAGAGAAGTTGGAATACAGTAGGTTTAACACCAATATAAATAAAGAATGAGTTCAATACAGTACTTGGTGTTTTTATTTCGCTAACGGAGCTCACGAGATTTTCTGTTAAGTTTTGTGTTGTGAAGTTTTCAAGTTTTGGGTAAAGATTTGATGGATTATGGAACAAGGAGTGGCAAGAGCCTAAGCTTGGGGATGCCCAAGGCACCCCAAGGTAAATCCAAGGACACCAAAAAGCCAAAGCTTGGGGATGCCCCGGAAGGCATCCCCTCTTTGTCCTCATCCATCGGTAACTTTACTTGGAGCTATATTTTTATTCACCACATGATATGTGTTTTGCTTGGAGCGTCTTGTATGATTTGAGTCTTTGTTTGTTAGTTTGCCACAATCATCCTTGCTGTACACACCTTTTGAGAGAGACACACATGATTCGGAATTTGTTAGAATACTCTATGTGCTTCACTTATATCTTTTGAGCTATATAGTTTTTGCTCTAGTGCTTCACTTATATCTTTTAGAGCACGGCGGTGGTTGTATTTTATAGAAATTATTGATCTCTCATGCTTCACTTATATTATTTTGAGAGTCTTAAACAGCATGGTAATTTGCTTTAATTGTGAAATTAATCTTCCATATTGAGTTCATTGAATATCATGAGAAGTTAGATACTTGATAAGTGTTTTGAGATATAAAGGTGGTAATATTAGAGTGTGCTAGTTGAGTAATTGTGAAATTGAGAAATACTTGTGTTAAAGTTGGCAAGTCCCGTAGCATGCACGTATGGTAAAAGTTGTGTGACAATTTTGACACATAGGTGTTCTTTTATTGCTTTCCTTATGAGTGGCGGTCGGGGACGAGCGATGGTCTTTTCCTACCAATCTATCCCTCTAGGGGCATGCGTAGTAGTACTTTGCTTCGAGGGCTAATAAACTTTTGCAATAAGTATATGAGTTCTTTATGACTAATGTGAGTCCATGGATTATACGCACTCTCAACCTTCCACAATTTTCTAGCCTCTACGGTACCGCGCATTGCCCTTTCTCACCTTGAGAGTTGGTGCAAACTTCGCCGGTGCATCCAAACCCCGTGATATGATACGCTCTATCACACATAAGCCTCCTTATATCTTCCTCAAAACAGCCACCATACCTACCTATCATGGCATTTCCATAGCCATTCCGAGATATATTGCCATGCTACCTTCCACCGTTCCATTTATTATGACACGCTTCATCATTGTCATATTGCTTTGCATGATCATGTAGTTGACATCGTATTTTGTGGCAAAGCCACCATTCATAATTTTTTCATACATGTCACTCTTGATTCATCGCATATCCCGGTACACCGCCGGAGGCATTCACATAGAGTCATATTTTGTTCTAAGTATTGAGTTGTAATTGTTGAGTTGTAAATAATAAAAGTGTGATGATCATCATTATTAGAGCATTGTCCCATGTGAGGAAAGGATGATGGAGACTATGATTCCCCCATAAGTCGGGATGAGATTCCGGACTAAATAAAAAAAGGAGGAAGGCCAAAGAAAAAAAAGAGAGAAAAAAAGAAGAAAAAAGAGAGAAGGGACAATGTTACTATCCTTTTTCCACACTTGTGCTTCAAAGTAGCACCGTGATCTTCATGATAGAGAGTCTCCTGTGTTATCACTTTCATATACTAGTGGGAATTTTTCATTATAGAACTTGGCTTGTATATTTCAATGACGGGCTTCCTCAAAATGCCCTAGGTCTTCCTGAGCAAGCAAGTTGGATGCACACCCACTTAGTTTCTTTTGTTGAGCTTTCATATGTTTATAGCTCTAGTGCATCCGTTGCATGGCAATCCCTACTCCTTTCATTGACATAAATTGATGGGCATTTCCATAGCCTATTGATTAGCCACGTCAATGTGAGATTTTCTACCTTTTTTGTCTTCTCTCATAACCCCCATCATTATACTTTACTTCACCCATAGTGCTATATCCATGGCTTGCGCTCATGTATTGCGTAAGAGTTGAAAAGGCTGAAGCGCGTTAAAAAGTATGAACCAATTGCTCGGCTTGTCATTGGGGTTATGCATGATGAGAACGTTTGTGTGACAATATTGAAACATGTCCTAACTATATGATTTTGTAGGGATAAGCTTTCTTTGGCTAGGTTATTTTGATAAGACATAATTGCTTGGTTAGCATGTTTGAAGTATTATTGTTTTTATGTCAACATTAAACTTTTATCTTGAATCTTTCGGATCTAAATATTCATGCCACAATAAAAAGATTTACATTGAGAATTATGCTAAGAAGCATTCCACATCAAAAATTATGTTTTTATCATTTACCTACTCGAGGACGAGCAGGAATTAAGCTTGGGGATGCTTGATACGTCTCCAACGTATCTATAATTTTTGATTGTTCCATGCTATTATATATTCTGTTTTGGATGTTTAATGGGCTTATTTATACACTTTTATATTATTTTTGGGACTAACCTATTAACCGGAGGCCCAGCCCAAATTGCTGTTTTTTTTGCCTATTTCAGTGTTTCGTAGAAAAAGGATATCAAACGGTCCAAACGGAATGAAACCTTCGGGAGCGTGATTTTTGGAACAAACGTGATCCAGAGGACTTGGAGTGGACGTCAAGCAACCAATGAGGCGGCCACGAGGCAGGGGGCACGCCCTCCACCCTCGTGGGCCCCTCGTGGCTCCACCGACCTACTTCTTCCTCCTATACATACGTACGTACCCCCAAACCATCGAGGAGCACCATGAAAACCTAATTCCACCGCCGCAACCTTCTGTACCCGTGAGATCCCATCTTGGGGCCTTTTCCAGCGTCCTGCCGGAGGGGGCATCGATCACGGAGGGCTTCTACATCAACACCATAGCCTCTCCGATGATGTGTGAGTAGTTTACCTCACACCTTCGGGTCCATAGTTATTAGCTAGATGGCTTCTTCTCTCTCTTTGGATCTCAATACAAAGTTCTCCTCGATTCTCTTGGAGATCTATTCGATGTAATCTTCTTTTGTGGTGTGTTTGTCGAGATCCGATGAATTGTGGGTTTATGATCAAGATTATCTATGAACAATATTTGAATCTCCTCTGAATTCTTTTATGTATGATTGGTTATCTTTGCAAGTCTCTTCTAATTATCAGTTTGGTTTGGCCTACTAGATTGATCTTTCTTGCAATGGGAGAAGTGCTTAGCTTTGGGTTCAATCTTGCGGTGCTCGATCCCAGTGACAGTAGGGGAAACGACACGTATTGTATTGTTGCCATCGAGGATAAAATGATGGGGTTTATATCATATTGCATGAGTTTGTCCCTCTACATCATGTCATCTTGCTTAAAGCATTACTCCGTTCTTATGAACTTAATACTCTAGATGCATGCTGGATAGCGGTCGATGTGTGGAGTAATAGTAGTAGATGCAGGCAGGAGTCGGTCTACTTGTCACGGACGTGATGCCTATATACATGATCATACCTAGATATTCTCATAACTATGCTCAATTCTATCAATTGCTCGACAGTAATTCGTTCACCCATCGTAATACTTATGCTCTTGAGAGAAGCCACTAGTGAAACCTATGGCCCCCGGGTCTATTTTCCATCATATTGATCTCCTGTTATTTCCATTACTGTTTACTTTGCTTTCTTTACTTTTACGCTTTATCATAAAAATACCAAAAATATTATCTTATCATCTCTATCAGATCTCACTCTCGTAAGTGACCATGAAGGGATTGACAACCCCTTTATCGCGTTGGTTGCGAGGTTCTTATTTGTTTGTGTAGGTGCAAGGGACTTGAGCGTGACCTCCAACTAGATTGATACCTTGGTTGTCAAAAACTGAGGGAAATACTTACGCTAGTTTACTGCATCACCCTTTCCTCTTCAAGGGAAAACCAATGCAATGCTCAAGAGGTAGCACAAGCCAATCAAAATAAGACTGGAACAGACATGTCTGTATTGAGCAAAGGGATCGCACATGTCTGTATTGACTAGAACGAGAATGCAATAGCAAAATAAGAATTAAGGCCACGATGATGCGATCATAGTGGTGGTTACAGGAGGCAAGAATAAATATGCATCCATCAACGTACGACCTCCTCCTCCTCAACTCAGTGCGCCAGCCGAGCCACCGACCGGCGGCTAAGGAGCGGTGGCTTTTGTGGCGAGGTCAAGGTGCTTCTCAGCAAAGGCATCCAAGGCTTCCAGCCGGCTGAAGAAGGCCAATGCCGTTGCGTCCTCATTGGCCTTGTATATACCTATGTACATGATTCGCTTGTACACATGGATGTGTAGGTCGACGGTTTCTTGTAGGGCGAGGCGCCTCACGGCGAGCGCGGCCTCTAGGTGGACATTCTTCATGGCGTCGACGGGCAGTCGCAGGGCCACCAGTGCTTGAAAGATGTTCCGACCATGGAGGCCGATTAGGGTGGCAGGCAATGAGGAGACCGGACGCGTGGACTGGAGGAGTACGGCGATGTCGTCCGCGAGCTTCTTGACGACGGTGAACTTGTTGGTGGTGCGAACGATCATCTGGTCCAACTGAGAGTCGTAGCTGGCGTCGACAGCGGCCATCCACCAGCCGGTCGCCAACACCGTATGGAGACGATCCACGGTGCCATGCCGCAGGCCGGCGTCATGGACCCTCTGGCATAGCCGCTGGCTGCTCACGCGCATCACTGCCATGGGTCTGGAGTGGGCACTTTTGCGCTTATTAGTGTAGGTTCTTAGGCAAATGCTTAGGTGCGTACGATGTGGTAGACGCATTGGAATGGAGGAGCGCCTTTATATGAGTGCAAACTGCGTTGCATTCACACGATGCTAATTGAAGGAGGATGCATCATTGGCCGTTCAACATTTCGGGAACCGCTACCCTCTCCCTCGTCTGCATTAAAGCCGTATCGGGAACTGCGCCGCCCGCTCTCAAATCGAATAGTACTGCGCCACCCGATGCACGCCTGGCTGAACACGCCTCCTCGCCTCCATCTATGCTTAATTACTGAATTTTAGTTGCAAAAATTAGATACTGCTAGTGATTTTTAGCTTCATATTTTTACAAATCACAGTGTTACAAGGTTGGCAAATGGCAATGTTACTAGATCAACAAATGTCAATCTTTCTAGTTTGACAAATGGCAACATACCCAATTTGACAGATGTAAATTGCACAAAATTGTTTGTAAGTGGTTCATACGGGTCATCCAAAAGAACCGTTTGTGTTCAAGAGATGCACAAATCCTGCTCTCACTTTGCATACGAGTGTTCTATCTGATACCGAGTTTTAAATTCTAGTAAATCCAAAACTCGTCTGAAATTCATGAAACTTGGCATGCTATCATGGAGCGGCTGAGTGACGGTGGCATGGTGTTTGACATTCATTCCCATTTCTTGCATGGGACCCAAGCATGCACCCAAGGACAAAGATTTGATTTTTCAACCAATTTATATGCACTGGACCATGTGCATGTAGTTCAAATTTGAATTGTGCACATAAATGCATTGAAAACTCAGTTAATGCATAAAAATGTGCAAACGAACCCCGAAAAATCACAAAAAATAAAACAACACTCCTGTTGTTCTATGTTGACACGAGAAAAAAATTTGAAAGCAATAAGAGGCAATGTATATCGTTTCGCCCCCAAAGTTGGGGCGTTCCCTACCGAAACCATCATGCTTGTTGTGAGAAGCTCTGGTTTGTGAGAAGCATATACCCAAACCTTCCCCAAATGGGACAAAAAATTTACCATGGCATGTTGATGCCGCTCCATGATAGCATGCCAAGTTTCATGAATTCCAGACGAGTTTTGGATTTTCTAGAATTTAAAAGCCAGGTATCTCAATGTTTGCGGCCGAGTGACGGTGGCAGGGTGTTTGACATTCATTCGCATTTCTTGCATGGGACCTAAGCATGCACCCAAGGAAAAAAGATTTGATTTGTCAACCAATTTATATACACCGGAGCATGTGCATGTAGTTCAAATTTGAATTATGCACATAAATGCATTGAAAACTCACTTAATGCATAAAAATGTCCAAATGAACCCCGAAAAATCACAAAAAATAACAAAACACTCCTGTTGTTCTATGTTGACACGAGAAAAAATTTGAAAGCAATAAGAGGCAATGGATATCGTTTCGTCCCCGAAATTGGGGCGTTCCCTACCGAAACCATCATGCTTGTTGTGAGAAGCTCTGGTTTGTGAGAAGTATATACCCAAACCTGCCCCAAATGGGACAAAACATTTACCACGACATGTTGATGCCGTTCCATGATAGCTTGCCAAGTTTCATGAATTTCAGATGAGTTTTGGATTTACTAGAATTTAAAAACCAGGTATCTCAATGTTTGCGGCCGAGTGACGGTGGCAGGGTGTTTGAAATTCATTCCCATTTCTTGCATGGGACCTAAGCATGCACCCAAGGACAAAAGATTTGATTTTTCAACCAATTTATATGCACCGGAGCATGTGCATGTAGTTCAAATTTGAATTATGCACATAAATGCATTGAAAACTCACTTAATGCATAAAAATGTCCAAACGAATCCCGAAAAATCACAAAAAATAACACAACACTCCTGTTGTTCTATGTTGACACGAGAAAAATTTTGAAAGCAATAAGAGGCAATGGATATCGTTTCGTCCCCAAAGTTGGGGTGTTCCATACCGAAACCATCATGCTTGTTGTGAGAAGCATATACCCAAACCTGCCCCAAATGGGACAAAAAAATTACCACGCCATGTTGATGCCGCTCCATGATAGCATGCCAAGTGTCATGAATTTCAGATGAGTTTTGGATTTACTAGGATTTAAAAACCAGGTATCTCAATGTTTGCGGCCGAGTGACGGTGGCAGGGTGTTTGACATTCATTCCCATTTCTTGCATGGGACGTAAGCATGCACCCAAGGACAAATGATTTGACTTTTCAACCAATTTATATGCACCGGAGCATGTGCATGTACTTCAAATTTGAATTAGGCACATCAATGCATTGAAAACTCACTTAATGCATAAAAATGTCCAAACGAACCCCGAAAAATCACAAAAAATAACACAACACTCCTGTTGTTCTATGTTCACATGTGAAAAAATTTGAAAGCAATAAGAGGCAATGGATATCGTTTCGTCCCCAAAGTTGGGGCGTTCCCTACTGAAATCATCATGCTTGTTGTGAGAAGCTCTGGTTCGTGAGAAGCATATACCCAAACCTGCCCCAAATGGGATAAAAAAATTACCATGCCATGTTGATGCCGCTCCATGATAGCATGCCAAGTTTCATGAATTTCAGACGAGTTTTGGATTTACTAGAATTTAAAACCAGGTAACTCGATGTTTGCGGCCCAGTGACGGTGGCAGGGTGTTTGACATTCATTCCCATTTCTTGCATGGGACCTAAGGATGCACCCAAGGATAAAAGATTTGATTTTTCAACCAATTTATATGCACCGGAGCATGTGCATGTATTTCAAATTTGAGTTATGCACATAAATGCATTGAAAACTCACTTAATGCATAAAAATGTCCAAACGAACCCCGAAAATCACAAAAAATAACAAAACACTCCTGTTGTTCTATTTTGACACGAGAAAAAATTTGAAAGCAATAAGAGGCAACGGATATTGTTTCAGCCCCAAAGTTGGGGCGTTCTCTACAGAAACCATCATGCTTGTTGTGATGAGCTCTGGTTTGTGAGAAGCATATACCCAAACCTGCCCCAAATGGGACAAAAAAATTCCACGCCATGTTGATGCCACTCCATGATAGCATGCCAAGTTTCATGAATTTCAGACGAGTTTTGGATTACTACAATTTAAAAACCAGGTTTCTCGATGTTTGCGGCCGAGTGATGGTCGCATCGGTGTTTGACATTCATTCCCATTTCTTGCATGGGACCTAAGCATGCACCCAAGGACAAAAGATTTGTTTTTTCAACCAATTTATATGCGCCGGAGCATGGGCATGTAGTTCAAATTTGAATTATGCACATAAATGCATTGAAAACTCACTTAATGCATAAAATGTCCAAACGAACCCCGAAAAATCACAAAAAATAACAAAACACTCATGTTGTTCTATGTTGACACGAGAAAAAAAATTGAAAGCAATAAGAGGCAATGGATATTGTTTTGTCCCCAAAGTTGGGGCGTTCCCTACCGAAACCATCATGCTTGTTGTGAGAAGCTCTGGTTTGTGAGAAGTATATACCCAAACCTGCTCCAGATGGGACAAAAAAATTACCACGCCATGTTGATGCCGCTCCATGATAGCATGCCAAGTTTCATGAATTCCAGACGAGTTTGGGATTTTCTAGAATTTAAAAGCCAGGTATCTCAATGTTTACGGCCGAGTGACGGTGGCAGGGTGTTTGACATTCATTCGCATTTCTTGCATGGGACCTAAGCATGCACCCAAGGAAAAAAGATTTGATTTGTCAACCAATTTATATACACCGGAGCATGTGCATGTAGTTCAAATTTGAATTATGCACATAAATGCATTGGAAACTTTCTTAATGCATAAAAATGTCCAAACGAACCCCGAAAAATCACAAAAAATAACAAAACACTCCTGTTGTTCTATGTTGACACGAGAAAACATTTGAAAGCAATAAGAGGCAATGGATATCGTTTCGTCCCCAAAGTTGGGGTGTTCCCTCACGAAACCATCATGCTTGTTCTGAGAAGCTCTGGTTTGTGAGAAGCATATACCCAAATCTGCCCCAAATGGGACAAAAAAATTACAACGCCATGTTGATGCCGCTCCATGATAGAATTCCAAGTCTCATGAATTTGAGATGAGTTTTGGATTTACTAGAATTTAAAAACCAGGTATCTCAATGTTTGCGGCCGAGTGACGGTGGCAGTGTGTTTGACATTCATTCCCATTTCTTGCATGGGACCTAAGCATGCACCCAAGGACAAAAAATTTGATTTTTCAAATAATTTATATGCACCGGAGCATGTGCATGTACTTCAAATTTTAATTATGTACATAGATGCATTGAAAACTCACTTAATGCATAAAAAGTTCCAAACGAACCCCGAAAAATCACAAAAAATAACATAACACTCCTGTTGTTCTATGTTGACACGAGAAAAAAATTTGAAAGCAATAAGAGGCAATGGATATCGTTTCGTCCCCAAAGTTGGGGCGTTCCCTACCGAAACCATCATGCTTGTTGTGAGAAGATCTGGTTTGTGAGAAGCATATACCCAAACCTGCCCCAAATGGGACAAAAAAATTACCATGCCATGTTGATGCCGCTCCATGATAGCATGCCAAGTTTCATGAATTTCAGACGAGTTTTGGATTTACTAGAATTTAAAAACCATGTATCTCAATGTTTGCGACCCAGTGATGGTGGCAGGGTGTTTGACATTCATTCCCATTTCTTGCATGGGCCTTAGCATGCACCCAAGGACAAAAGATTTGATTTTTCAACCAATTTATATGCACCGGAGCCTGTGCATGTAGTTCAAATTTGAATTATGCACATAAATGCATTGAAAACTCACTTAATGCATAAAAATGTCCAAAGGAACCCCGAAAAATCACAAAAAATAACACAACACTCCTGTTGTTCTATGTTGACATGATAAAAAATTTGAAAGCAATAAGAGGCAATGGATATCGTTTCGTCCCCAAAGTTGGGGCGTTCCCTACTGAAACCATCATGCTTGTTGTGAGAAGCTCTGGTTCGTGAGAAGCATATACCCAAACCTGCCCCAAATGGGACAAAAAAATTACCATGCCATGTTGATGCCGCTCCGTGATAGCATGCCAAGTTTCATGAATTTTAGACGAGTTTTGGATTTACTAGAATTTAAAACCAGGTATCTCAATGTTTGCGGCCAAGTGACGGTGGCAGGGTGTTTGACATTCATTCCCATTTCTTGCATGGGATCTTAGCATGCACCCAAGGATAAAAGATTTGATTTTTCAACCAATTTATACGCACCGGAGCATGTGCATGTAGTTCAAATTTGAATTATGCACATAAATGCATTGAAAACTCACTTAATGCATAAAAATGCCCAAACGAACCCCGAAAATCACAAAAAATAACAAAACACTCCTGTTGTTCTATGTTGACACGAGAAAAAATTTGAAAGCAATAAGGGGCAATGGATATTGTTTCAGCCCCAAAGTTGGGGCGTTCTCTACAGAAACCATCACGCTTGTTGTGATAAGCTCTGGTTTGTGAGAAGCATATACCCAAACCTGCCCCAAATGGGACAAAAAAATTCCACGCCATGTTGATGCCACTCCATGATAGCATGCCAAGTTTCATGAATTTCAGACGAGTTTTGGATTACTAGAATTTAAAAACCAGGTATCTCGATGTTTGCGGCTGAGTGACGGTCGCATCGGTGTTTGACATTCATTCCCATTTCTTGCATGGGACCTAAGCATGCACCCGAGGACAAAAGATTTGATTTTTCAACCAATTTATATGCGCCGGAGCATGGGCATGTAGTTCAAATTTGAATTATGCACATAAATGCATTCAAAACTCACTTAATGCATAAAATGTCCAAACGAACCCCGAAAAATCACAAAAAATAACACAACACTCCTATTGTTCTATGTTCACATGAGAAAAAATTTGAAAGCAATAAGAGGCAATGGATATTGTTTCGTCCCCAAAGTTGGGGCGTTCCCTACTGAAACCATCATGCTTGTTGTGAGAAGCTCTGGTTCGTGAGAAGCATATACCCAAACCTGCCCCAAATGGGATAAAAAAATTACCATGCCATGTTGATGCCGCTCCATGATAGCATGCCAAGTTTCATGAATTTTAGATGAGTTTTGGATTTACTAGAATTTAAAACCAGGTAACTCAATGTTTGCGGCCGAGTGACGGTGGCAGGGTGTTTGACATTCATTCCCATTTCTTGCATGGGACCTAAGCATGCACCCAAGGATAAAAGATTTGATTTTTCAACCAATTTATATGCACCGGAGCATCTGCATGTATTTCAAATTTGAATTATGCACATAAATGCATTGAAAACTCACTTAATGCATAAAAATGTCCAAACGAACCCCGAAAATCACAAAAAATAACAAAACACTCCTGTTGGTCTATGTTGACACGAGAAAAAATTTGAAAGCAATAAGAGGCAATGGATATTGTTTCAGCCCCAAAGTTGGGGCGTTCTCTACAGAAACCATCATGCTTGTTGTGATAAGCTCTGGTTTGTGAGAAGCATATACCAAAACCTTCCCCAAATAGGACAAAAAAATTCCACGCCATATTGATGCCACTCCATGATAGCATGCCATGTTTCATGAATTTCAGATGAGTTTTGGAGTACTAGAATTTAAAAACCAGGTATCTCGATGTTTGCGGCCGAGTGACGGTCGCATCGGTGTTTGACATTCATTCCCATTTCTTGCATGGGACCTAAGCATGCACCCAAGGACAAAAGATTTGATTTTTCAACCAATTTATATGCGCCGGAGCATGGGCATGTAGTTCAAATTTGAATTATGCACATAAATGCATTGAAAACTCACTTAATGCATAAAATGTCCAAACGAACCCCGAAAAATCACAAAAATAACAAAACACTGATGTTGTTCTATGTTGACACGAGAAAAAAATTGAAAGCAATAAGAGGCAATGGATATTGTTTTGTCCCCAAAGTTGTGGCGTTCCCTACCGAAACCATCATGCTTGTTGTGAGAAGCTCTGGTTTGTGAGAAGTATTTACCCAAACCTGCTCCAGATGGGAGAAAAAAATTACCACGCCATGTTGATGCCGCTCTATGATAGCATGCCAAGTTTCATGAATTCCAGACGAGTTTTGGATTTTCTAGAATTTAAAAGCCAGGTATCTCAATGTTTGCGGCCGAGTGACGGTGGCAGGGTGTTTGACATTCATTCCCATTTCTTGCATGGGACCTAAGCATGCACCCAAGGAAAAAAGATTTGATTTTTCAACCAATTTATATACACCGGAGCATGTGCATGTAGTTCAAATTTGAATTATGCACATAAATGCATTGGAAACTCTCTTAATGCATAAAAATGTCCAAACGAACCCGGAAAAATCACAAAAAATAACAAAACACTCCTGTTGTTCTATGTTGACACGAGAAAACATTTGAAAGCAATAAGAGGCAATGGATATCGTTTCGTCCCCAAAGTTGGGGTGTTCCCTCACGAAACCATCATGCTTGTTCTGAGAAGCTCTGGTTTGTGAGAAGCATATACCCAAACATGCCCCAAATGGGACAAAACAATTACAACGCCATGTTGATGCCGCTCCATGATAGAATGCCAAGTCTCATGAATTTGAGATGAATTTTGGATTTACTAGAATTTAAAAACCAGGTATCTCAATGTTTGCGGCCGAGTGACGGTGGCAGTGTGTTTGAAATTTCATTCCCATTTCTTGCATGGGACCTAAGCATGCACCCAAGGACAAAAAATTTGATTTTTCAACCAATTTATATGCACCGGAGCATGTGCATGTACTTCAAATTTTAATTATGTACATAGATGCATTGAAAACTCACTTAATGCATAAAAATTTCCAAACGAACCCCGAAAAGTCACAAAAAATAACACAACACTCCTGTTGTTCTATGTTGACACGAGAAAAAATTTTGAAAGCAATAAGAGGCAATGGATATCGTTTCGTCCGCAAAGTTGGGGCGTTCCCTACCGAAACCATCATGCTTGTTGTGAGAAGATCTGGTTTGTGAGAAGCATATACCCAAACCTGCCCCAAATGGGACAAAAAAATTACCATGCCATGTTGATGCCGCTCCATTATAGCATGCCAAGTTTCATGAATTTCAGACGAGTTTTGGATTTACTAGAATTTAAAAACCATGTATCTCAATGTTTGCGACCGAGTGATGGTGGCAGGGTGTTTGACATTCATTCCCATTTCTTGCATGGGACCTTAGCATGCACCCAAGGACAAAAGATTTGATTTTTCATCCAATTTATATGCACCGGAGCATGTGCATGTAGTTCAAATTTGAATTATGCACATAAATGCATTGAAAACTCACTTAATGCATAAAAATGTCCAAACGAACCCCGAAAAATCAGAAAAAATAACAAAACACTCCTTTTGTTCTATGTTGACACGAGAAAACATTTGAAAGCAATAGGAGGCAATGGATATCGTTTCGTCCCGAAAGTTGGGGCGTTCCCTACCGAAACCATCATGCTTGTTTTGAGAAGCTCTGGTTTGTGAGAAGCATATACGCAAACCTGTCCCAAATGGGACAAAAAAATTACCATGCCTTGTTGATGCCGCTCCATGATAGCATGCCAAGTTTCATGAATTTTAGACGAGTTTCTGATTTACTAGAATTTAAAAACCAGGTATCTCAATGTTTGCGATCGAGTGACGGTGGCAGGGTGTTTGACATTCATTCCCATTTCTTGCATGGGACCTAAGCATGCACCCAAGGACAAAAGATTTGATTTTTCAACCAATTTATATGCACCAGTGCATGTGCATGTAATTTAAATTTGAATTATGCACATAAATGCATTGAAAACCCACTTAATGCATAAAAATGTCCAAACGAACCTCGAAAAATCACAAAAAAATAACACAACACTCGTGTCGTTCTATGTTGACACGAGAAAAAATTTGAAAGCAATAAGAGGCAATGGATATCATTTTGTCCCCAAAGTTTGGGTGTTCCCTACCGAAACCATCATGCTTGATGTGAGAAGCTCTAGTTTGTGAGAAGCATATACCCAAACCTGCCCCAAATGGGACAAAAAATTTACCACGCCATGTTGATGCCGCTCCTTGATAGCATGCCATGTTTCATGAATTTCAGACTAGTTTTGGATTTACTAGAATTTAAAAACCAGGTATCTCCATGTTTGCGGCCGAGTGAGGGTGGCATGGTGTTTGACATTCATTCCCATTTCTTGCATGGGACCTAAGCATGCACCCAAGGACAAAGATTTGATTTTCAACCAATTTATATGCACTGGAGCATGTGCATGTAGTTCAAATTTGAATTATGCACATAAATGCATTGAAAACTCACTTAATGCATAAAAATGTCCAAACGAACCCTGAATAACTCCAATTCTTTTATGATCACTGCAGATAAAAAGATCTACAATTGAAACACCGTCCATGTCTGTTGTGACCCCATTATGTAATTCAAATCAAGATGAATAATCAAGTAGATCCCACACAGTTTATTATAACCAACCGTGTGAGATGCAACACAAAATATCTTGGAGTACCGTCGGAGTATAGTATGCATACGGCTTACGCGAGAAGGTGCGACGGCTACAGTCCACAACCCGCTCTGAATAAGGGACCATGTCTGATGACACTTTGCGCGCCAGTTTTTTGGTTGAAGCGATTCCAAATTTTCGGCTTCCGTGGAAATATCTACCTCCCCCTTACCAAAAGCTGCATTTCCCATGTTTCTGTCTTCCTTCCAAAGTTGAAACCTTCACTCCTTGCTTGCAGCGCCGCCGCCTCCTCGCCGGCGACCCTCCTTCATGCTGCTCGGCCTCGCCTATCCAGGAAGGTAATCCACACCCGACCCCCATCCTCCTCCTTCCACATCCCACATGCCCCGACCGCCGGCGCGAGCGCGACACCTTCCACCCAAATCACCGACCCCTCCACCAAATAAGCGCCGGCCTAAGCCATGGTGCACGTAGTATAGCCTGGACCTCAAGGAGCATTTGGCAGCGGAGAAGCAAATCACTTGCCGCACGCACGGATGAGGTCGCGATGGCTGCCATTCGTGCCGACCCCCAGATCTTGGAGGAGCACCTCGCCGTCGAGGCCACCGTCGACGCCTCGCGCGCCGACGCGGTTGGCTGCTTTAAACGACAGTTCGTGGCGTTTTCTCGAGGCCATCATCGGTGCCTCCGACGAAGACTACGAGGTGTTTTCTCAGCGTGCACGTGCTTACCTCATCTCGAGAGCCAGCAGGTTGGTGCCCGGAGTGGCTCAGGCAACTCACCACTACAACAAGGGCATCCACGATGCGAAGGCCTCGCCCTCTTCCATGTCCAAGGAGCCAATTGTCATCGATATCTCTGACAATGAGGAGTAGCTTGTCTTATTAGCTCACTATAAGGACCCATGTTCAGTTTGCTAGCTACTGCCTTTCCTTCGCAAATTCTAGTGAATTGTGCTATCTACTTTTACCATGCAATCTTCTGCTATAGTGTATAAGTTCTATATGTCGTGCAATGTGGTGTTCAATTAACTGCTTGGATCAATTCTGCAAATGTGATGTTCAATTCTTCAGGGTGCAATATTTCCAAGTTGTTAAGCATGCTTGGTTTGGTTAACTGTCTGGTCTTCTATTAGGAGTATGTTATATTGTTCAATTGGTGTTTAGTTAACTGCTTGGTTCATTTGTTTTGGCTTGGTTCACTTGTTGTGGTGTTTAGTTAACTGCTTGGTTCAATTCTACAATGCGATGTTCAATTGTTGTGGCTGCATTCTGTTATTGTATACCATGTGAGGAATAAATCGAATTTGGCTGTACTAAATACATGAGAAACAAATACAATTGCTAGATTTCCAAGTTGTTAAGCATGCTTGGTTTGGTTAACTGTCTGATCTTCTATTAGGAGTATGTTATATTGTGCAATGTGGTGCTCAGTTAACGTTTGGTTCATTTGTTGTGGTGTTTAGTTAACTGCTTGGTTCAATTCTGCAATGCGATGTTCAATTGTTGTGGCTGCATTCTGTTGTTGTATACCATGTGAGGAATAAATCGAATTTGGCTGCACTTAATACATGAGAAACATATACAAGTGCTATATTTCCTAGTTCTTAATCATGCTTGGTTTGGATAAATGGGTTTTCCATGTGGCTTGAATTAATCTGATGAATCTGCAATGTGCTTATTTTTCATCAACATATTTTACTGATAGCATGCGAACCCTTACTTAACCTGATGACTAACTACCTTATATGTGTTGCAGGGAAACAATGGGAAGCACTGAGGTTTACAAGATGGTACTAACTATTATTTCTTGCCTTTTTGTATTCCTTTGCCCCATTAGCAATATAGAGAAGATATTTATGCACATCCTTGTTTTCAGGCTTCATTGATGATTACCTCTCAAACCACCTCTGTGGTCAGGAGGCGAGGAAAGTTTTCATACAACACCCACGGTTCAATATTGAAGTGTTCCTGAAGAGGTTGAAGGATGGGCGCTCAATCATCCACAGGCACTGGCCTAAAGTTGCAAAGACCTTCAACATGAATGAAGGCTCAATATTCGCCTTCCGCTTCAGCAGTTTTCCAGATGAGATGCATCTCTCTATGTACCGTCTATGATGCTATTTTCGAAAGGTTCTAGATGTTGCATGTGAAACTTGCTGCTGGTGCAGTTGTGTAATGGGGTAGCTGAGTGCTGAAGCTATATCATGTTGTACTACGATGTATTTCGATTATGAAATCCTGATTCCTTAATATGGAAATGGAATATATTATGTGCTTAATATGAATGTCAATTAGATTAGTAAATGGATTATTAATAATAGGGCAATTAGCCCACTAATTGGCCAATTAGCTTGCTAATAGGGTTTCCCTATTGCAAACGGTTGATGAGAAAACACCGTGGGCGATGACCTCAGGCAACACACATAGTTTCTAGGAATAAACCGTGTTAGATCAATGAGCAATCACACACGACATTCTCTTCAAAACTATTTGTGTTACGCCACCTTGCGCAACCATTTTCCTTGTAGTGACTGTGTGGGATGTATATACGAACGGAAACGTTTAGTGGTGACTGACTGTGTGGGATGTACTTATGACCGGAAATGATTTCACCTGTATAATTGTATTTTTTAGCACTACTGCACGTATTTCTGTATTTGAGTGCTCGCCGGTCGCACACGGCCTCATTTTGCCGAGCGTGTGTGCCAGGAGGGCATATCCCCAACGGTTTCTGGGTCGTGTGGGAAGGACCCCCCTATCGCCCACACTCACTTGGCAACGGTTCCGAATGCCGTCGCGAAAGGGGTTAAAAATCGTTTGTTTAGGACCGACATGTACCAGTGATAAATTCCTTGGAAAGTGTTGGTATGGAAGGCACCCGTGGATACGGTTAGCCATGGAAAGTGAAAGTTGTCGGGGAACGTAGCGGAAATTCAAAATTTTCTACGCATCACCAAGATCAATCTATGGAGTAATCTAGAAACGAGGGGAAGGGGAGTGCATCTACATACCATTGTAGATCGCGATGCGGAAGCGTTTCAAGAACGCGGATGAAGGAGTCGTACTCGTAGCGATTCAGATCGCGGTTGATTCCGATCTAAGCGCCGAACCACGGCGCCTCCGCGTTCAACACACGTGCAGCCCGGTGACGTCTCCCACGCCTTGATCCAGCAAGGAGAGAGGGAGAGGTTGGGGAAGACTCCGTCCAGCAGCAGCATGACGGCATGGTGGTGATGGAGGAGCGTGGCAATCCTGCAGGGCTTCGCCAAGCACCGCGGGAGAGGAGGAGGGAGAGGGGTAGGGCTGCGCCAAGAGAAAGATAGTCTCATGTGTATGGCAGCCCCAAAACCCCCACTATATATAGGGGAGGGGGAGGGGCTGCGCCCCCATCTAGGGTTCCCCCCCAAGGGGTGCGGCCAGCCCTAGATGGGAGTTGGGGGGCGGCCAAGGGGGGAGAGAGGGGGGCGCCCCACTAGATGGGCCTTAGGCCAATCTGAGCCTAGGGTTTCCCCTTCCCCCCTTCCTGCGCCCTGGGCCCCTTGTGGGAGGCGCACCAGCCCACCTAGGGGCTGGTCCCTTCCCACACTTTGCCCATGCAGCCCTCTGGGGCCCGTGGCCCCACCTGGTGGACACCCGGGACCCTCCCGGTGGTCCTGGTACGTTACCGATAGCACCCGAAACTTTTCCGGTGACCAAAACAGGACTTCCCATATATAAATCTTTACCTGCGGACCATTCCGGAACTCCTTGTGACGTCCGGGATCTCATCCGGGACTCCGAACAACATTCGGTAACCACGTATATCTATTCCCTATAACCCTAGCGTCATCGAACCTTAAGTGTGTAGACCCTGCGGGTTCGGGAACCATGCAGACATGACCGAGACGTTCTCCAGTCAATAACCAACAGCGGGATCTGGATACCCATGTTGGCTCCCACATGTTCCACGATGATCTCATCGGATGAACCACGATATCGGGGATTCAATCAATCCCGTATACAATTCCCTTTGTCTATCGGTATGTTACTTGCCCGAGATTCGATCGTCGGTATCCCGATACCTTGTTCAATCTCGTTACCGGCAAGTCTCTTTACTCGTTTCGTAACTCACATCATCCCGTGATCAACTCCTTGGTCACATTGTGCTACCGAGTGGGCCCAGAGATACCTCTCCGTTTACACGGAGTGACAAATCCCAGTCTCGATTCGTGCCAACCCAACAGACACTTTCGGAGATACCTGTAGTGCACCTTTATAGCCACCCAGTTACGTTGTGACGTTTGGTACACCCAAAGCATTCCTACGGTATCCGGGAGTTGCACAATCTCATGGTCTAAGGAACTGATACTTGACATTTAGAAAAGCTCTTAGCAAACGAACTACACGATCTTGTGCTAGGCTTAGGATTGGGTCTTGTCCATCACATCATTCTCCTAATGATGTGATCCCGTTATCAACGACATCCAATGTCCATGGTCAGGAAACCGTAACCATCTATTGATCAACGAGCTAGTCAACTAGAGGCTTACTAGGGACATGGTGTTGTCTATGTATCCACACATGTATCTGAGTTTCCTATCAATACAATTTTAGCATGGATAATAAACGATTATCATGAACAAGGAAATATAATAATAACCAATTTATTTTTGTCTCTAGGGCATATTTCTAACAAAAGTATGGTGGAAAAAGGAATAAACTTTATTTTCTGTTTGGGAACCGCCTATGGCATATCTAGCATGGAAAGTGTTGGAAACTCTAAGTCGTTTTCGTTGGTGGGATGGATACACCTCCCAAAATGTTTTTATCTCTAATTTTTCGCTTTGAGCTCTGGCACCTCTACAAATCCCTACTTCCCTTTGCGAAGGGCCTTTATTTTACTTTATGCAATTTTTATTTTTGAAATTGAGTCTTCATCTTCTCTCATAAAAAGCACCAACTAGGAGGCAATACGATCGTACTTAAGTATTGGGTGTAGCTAATATTCGAGTGTGTTTCATGAATGGATCAATGGTTGAGCATGATGGGCTAGGGAAAACTTATTTTAACATTGATATTTTGAAAGACATGGTTGCTTTTTGATATGCTTGAGTATCTAAATTATTATGTCAAAACTAGACTATTGCTTTGAATCACATAAAAGTCCAATTGTCCATGCTATAAAGAAAAGAATATGATATGGCATGATAGGCAACATTCCACATCAAAAATTCTGTTTTTATCACTTACCTACTCGAGGACGAGTAGGAGTTAAGCTTGCGGATGCTGATACGTCTCCAACATATCTATAATTTTTTATTGTTCCATGCTGTTATATTATCAATCTTGGATGTTTTATAATCATTTTATAGTCATTTTATATCATTTTTTGGTACGAACCTATTGACATAGTGCCAAGTGCCAGTTGTTGTTTTTTCCATCTTTTTTACATCGCAGGAAATCAATATCAGACGGAGTCCAAATGCCACGAAACTCCACCATGATTTTTTATTGTCCAGAAGGAACACAATGGGCCCTGGCTGCGCCTAGGGGTGCCCCGAGGGGGGCATAACCCACCAGGGCGCGCCAGGAGACCCAGGCGCGCACTAGTGGGATGTGCCCACCTCGGGTGCCCCCCGGACCGCCTCTTTGCTCTATAAATACCCCAATATTCCAGAAACCCTAGGGGAGTCGACGATATATTCATCCAGCCGTCGCAGAGTCCAGAACCACCAGATCCAATCTAGACACCATCTCAGATGGGGTTCACCACCTCCATGTTGGTGCCTCTCCGATGATGCGTGAGTAGTTCTTTGTAGACCTTCGGGTCCGTATTTAGTAGCTAGATGGCTTCCTCTCTCTCGCTGAATTCTCAATACAATGGTCTCTTGGAGATCCATATGATGTAATTCTTTTGCCGTGTGTTTGTTGGGATCTGATGAACTTCGAGTTTATGATCAGTTATATCTTTTTTATATCCATGAAAGTTATTTGAGTTTCTTTGATCTCTTATATGCATAATCTCTTATAGCCTCGTATTTCTTCTCCGATATTTGGGTTTTGTTTGGCCAACTTAATCTATTTATCTTGCAATGGGAAGAGGTGCTTTGTAGTGGGTTCAATCTTACGGTGCTTGATCCCAGTGACAGAAAGGGAAATGATACGTATGTATCATTGCTATTAAGGATAAAATGATGGGGTCTATCTCTACATAGATTGATCTTGTCTACATCATGTCATTGTTCTTATTACATTACTCTGTTTTTCCATGAACTTAATACACTAGATGGGGTTTATATCATATTGCATGAGTTTGTCCCTCTACATCATGTCATCTTGCTTAAAGCGTTACTCCGTTCTTATGAACTTAATACTCTAGATGCATGTTGGATAGCGGTCGATTGGTGGAGTAATAGTAGTAGATGCAGGCAGGAGTCAGTCTACTAATCTTGCACGTGATGCCTATATAATGATCATTGCCTGGATATCGTCATGATTATTTGAAGTTCTATCACTTGCCCAACAGTAATTTGTTTACCCACCATTTGCTATTTTTCTCGAGAGAAGCCACTAGTGAAACCTACGGCCCCCGGGTCTTCTTTCTCATATATTTGCCTTTGTGATCTACTTTTTCCTCGCATTTATTTTCAGATATATTAAACCAAAAATACAAAAATACCTTGCTGTGTTTTATTTCTATTTATTTTATTTGGCGTTCGATCTATCAATCTACTACAAATTTACCTCACGTCCTTTGCCTATCTTGAGGCGCCGTACCCCGGAAGGGATTGACAACCCCTTTAACATGTCGGGTTGCGAGGATTTGTTATCTGTGTGCAGGGGCTTTTTACGTTGTGTTTCTTGGTTCTCCTACTGGTTCGATAACCTTGGTTTCATATATGAGGGAAATACCTATCGCCGCTGTGCTACATCATCCCTTCCTCTTTGAGGAAATACCGACGTAGCTTCAAGCGACATCACACGCTCACGGTTCCACCATCGCAAACTTCGTGGCTGGCCTCCTTATCTTCGCTGTCTTATGAGTCAGAGGCAATTGTGCGACCCAATAGTCGACTTTGAATGTTTTCAAGCACCATCATGTTCTTGGTACGCATACCAGCACCGCTGAGGGCTTAGCCAAGTTGATTTTTTTAGCAATTTAACAACAAAGGGCTAGATATTGTTATGGGATAAATTTTGATGGATAAGATTTTGGCAGGGTACAAAACAGTGTAGGTGAGACGGGATGACAGAGAGAATGGTATGCAAAATGTATACAAAGAGAATGGTATGCAAAGTGTGTAGACAGAATTTCATACATTTACATTGACCATGATGCTTTTGATTGATTATATATTATGCCTAACACATTTGTCCACTCATTATTTACTCTCCGTTCATCAAATTTATTTATTTCGTACTACAGTGTAGCATGTTCGAGGGATGGATGCAAGAAAAGATGGCCATGATGCTAGCTGACAACACTCGCTAACTTTAGGAGTTTTACATACCTTTTCTCTAACTAAAAAAGGAGTTTCTTACCAACTACTAAGCCTACCAGTTATAGAAAATGGCTCTAAAGTCAGTACTGAACTTACTTTATTGTATATACCTCCATAATTTTCCATCCAAGATACTAAAATTATTGATGATGCTTTGTTTCAGGATATGCATACAAGATATTTGTAGTACAGCTCAAGGCAGATCGTAGATTACATGGCTAAGCAGCCCACCTGTTTTTTGTAATTGTTTGTTGTGTTATTTAAATTAAATTGGTTTATGTATTCTGCTGGAGCAATCACATGTCATACTAATTTTAGAAGAACAATGTCTAATTTAATGGTTAATGTATTGTTGGTCTAAAATGAAAATCCCAAACAAAACAGAGTCACAATTTGTATTTATGCAATGAATAATGAAAGTTTCAAATTCTAAATTTAAACTAAGATTTTGGAATAAACTGTTGTCTCTAAAGCTTATCTCATGTAAGCCATCAACTAAATGTATTATATTAGCATGAATAATTGTTAAGTGCAACTAGTGGTCAGTTTTATTTGATTTTGAATAAACAAGGTGGGCTATACATTATATGATCTCAGTAGCTTGATTTGAACCCCGTTGCAACGCACGAGCCCTTTTGCTAGTAACTCTTAAAAATTATATTAACTCATATCAAATGACATAATCAACTAGCGAGCAATAATGAAATATCTCAAGTGACAACACCTTGTCAAAACAATCATGATATAATATGACAACAGTGGTATCTCGCTAGCCCTTTTTGAGACTGCAAAAGATAAATGCAGAGCACCTCCAAAGTTCAAGCAGCGACTAAACATTGTAATTCATGGTAGAAAAAACCTAGTCATGATGCATCCAACATTAACTATACACAATGCACGAGGATGACAATAGTGCTCTCAGAATCTGGAGCTTATTTGAGAAGGTGATGACTCAACATAAAATTAAATAGATAGTCCCTTCGCAGAGGGAAGCAGGATTTGTAGCGGTGCCAGAGCTCAAATTTTAAAAACAAAGGTAAATGAAATTTTGAGAAATGCACCCTTCCTGTTTAGTTCGCGACCATTAGTTATTGATATCTTCCATGCTAAACACATTAATGGCAGTTCCCAAGTGATAAAAGTAAAGGTTTACTCCCAATCCACCAACAATCACACTCCACGGCTAGCCGAATCCTCGGGTACCGTCCATACCAACATCAGTCCTGGGGGAGTTTTGTTTAGTTATTTGCAATTTGAATTTGGGACTGGAAATCCCTATTACCGCCCCTCTCATGCAAGGACGAGTGAATAAACACTCATCATGAGAATAACCCGCTTAGCATGGAAGACACCGACTACCTCCTGTCGCTCTATGAACAATCCAGGCACACAAAAAAGGATATTTATTTGAAGTTCTTAGAGGTGGCACATGCAAATTTACTTAGAACGACAAGGTAATACCGCATATAGGTAGGTATGGTGGACTCATCTGGAATAACTCGGGTTTCAGGATTTTCATGCATAAGCAGTATTTCCGCTTAGTACAAGCGAAGGCTAGCAAATAGGTTGCGAAGCGGCCAGCTAGAGAGCGAAAACAGTCATGCACATGCATTATGCATAATGAACATTGGATACTAGCATGAGTAGGATATTAACACCAAGAAGATAAATATCATAGAGGCTATGTTGGTTTTGATTCAACTACATGCATGAACATGTGCCAAGTCAAGCCACACGAAACATTCAGAGGAGGATACCATATCATCATACCGCACACTACGTCCATTTTGCATCATGTTTACCTACTGTTATTTATGATGTTTTTATCCATAATAATGCTTTTTGGAGTAATTCTAATGCCTTTTCTCTCATAATATGCAAGGTAGACACAAAGAGGGAGAATTCCGGCAGCTGGAAATCTGGACCTGGAAAAGCTACGTCAGGCCACCTATTCTGCACAACTCCAAATGAGCTGAAACTTCACGAGGAATTTTTATGGAATAAATAAGAAATACTGGAGCAAATAACTACCGGAGGGGGGCCACCTGGTGAGCTCAAGACACCAGGGCGCGCCTTGGCCCCCCAGGCGCGCCCTGGTGGGTTGTGCTCAGCCCAGCCCACCTCCCGTGCCCATCTTCTGGTATATAAGTCATTTTGACCTAGAAAAAATAAGGGGAGGACTTTCGGGATGGAGCGTCGGCGTCTCGAGGCGGAACTTCGGCAGGAGCACTTTTGCCCTCCGGCGGAGCGATTCCACCGGGGGAACTTCCCTCCCGGAAGGGGAAATCATCATCATCATCATCACCCAAACAACTCTCCCATATTGGGGGGGGGCAATCTCCATCAACATCTTCAACAACACCATCTCATCTCAAACCCTAGTTCATCTCTTGTGTTCAATCTTTGTACCGAACTATAGATTGGTGCTTGTGGGTGACTAGTAGTGTTGATTACATCTTGTAGTTGATTACTATATGGTTTATTTGGTGGAAGATTATATGTTCAGATCCATTATGCTATTTAATACCCCTCTGATCTTGAGCATGTTCATTACTTGTGAGTAGTTACTTTTGTTCTTGAGGTCACGGGAGAAATCTTGTTGCAAGTAATCATGTGAACTTGATATGTGTTCGATATTTTGATAGTATGTATGTTGTGATTCCCTTAGTGGTGTCATGTGAACGTCGACTACATGACACTTCACCATATTTGGGCCTAAGGGAATGCATTGTGGAGTAGTTATTAGATGATGGGTTGCGAGAGTGACAGAAGCTTAAACCCTAGTTTATGCGCTATTCCGTAAGGGACCGATTGGATCCAAAAGTTTAATGTTATGGTTAGAATTTATTCTTAAAACTTTTCTCGTAGTTGTGGATGCTTGCGAGGGGGTTAATCATAAGTAGGAGGTTTGTTCACGTAAGAACAACACCTAAGCACGAGTCCACCCACATATCAAATTATCAATGTAGCGAACACAAATCGAACCAACATGATGAAAGTGACTAGATGAAATTCCCGTGTACCCTCAAGAACGCTTTGCTTATTATAAGAGACCATTTTGGCCTGTCCTTTGCCTCAAAAGGATTGGGCTACCTTTCTACACTTTTGCTACTATTATCATTACTTGCTTGTTACAAATTATCTTGCTATCAAACTACTCTGTTACTTACAATTTCAGCGCTTACAGACATTAACTTGCTGAAAACCACTTGTCCTTTCCTTCTGCTCCTCGTTGGGTTCAACACTCCTAGTTATCGAAAAGGACTAAAATTAATCCCATATACTTGTGGGTCATCAAGGCTATTTTCTGGAGCCGTTGCCGGGGAGTGAAGCGCTCTTGGTAAGTGGAAATTGGTAAGGAAAAACTATTACTACGTGCTGAAATTTATTGTCACTTGTTACTATGGAGAACAATCCTTTGAGGGGGTTTGTTCGGGGTATCTTCACCTCGACCAGAACCACAATTAGTTACCCCTCAACCTACTGTACCTACTGAAAATATTGAATATGAAATTCCTTCGGGTATGATAGAACAACTGCTAGCTAATCCTTATGCAGGAGATGGAACCGAACATCCTGATATGCACTTGATATATGTGGAAGAAATTTGTGGATTGTTTAAGCTTGCAGGTTTACCTGGAGATGAAGCTAAGAAGAAGGTTTTCCCTTTATCTTTGAAGGGAAAAGCATTGGCATGGTATAGTCTATGCGATGATATTGGATCTTGGAATTGGAATCGATTGAAATTGGAGTTTCACCAAAAAAATATCCTATGCATCTAGTTCATTGTGATCGAAATTATATATATATATAATTTGTGGCCTCGTGAAGGAGAAAGTATCGCTCTAGCTTGGGGGAGGCTTAAGTCAATGTTATATTCATGCCCCAATCATGAGCTCTCAAGAGAAATTATTATTCAGAATTTTTATGCTCGGCTTTCTCATAATGATCGATCCATGCTCGATACTTCTTGTACTGGTTCCTTTATGAAGAAGACTATTGAATTCCGGTGGGATCTTTTGGAAAGAATTAAACGCAACTCTGAAGATTGGGAACTCGACGAAGGTAAAGAGTCAGGTATTAAGCTTAAGTTTGATTGTGTTAAATCTTTTATGAATACCGATGCTTTTCAAAAGTTTAGCACTAAATATGGACTTGACTCTGAGATAGTAGCCTCTTTTGTGAATCTTTTGCTACTCATGTTGATCTCCCCAAGGAGAAGTGGTTTAAATATCATCCACCTATTAAAGAAGAAATTAAAGAACCGGTAATAGCTAAAGATGAAACTATTATTTATAATGTTGATCCAGTTGTTCCTACTGCTTACATTGAGAAACCACCTTTCCCTGTTAGGATGGAGGAACATGCTAAAGTTTCAACTATGGTCAACAAAAGTTGGAGTAGAACACCCAAACCAGCTGAACACATCAAGGTAGAACCTAGTGTTGCTATGGTTAAGGATCTCCTGGTCAATAATATAGATGGGCATGTTATTTACTTCTGTGATGAAGTTGCTGGAATTGCCAAACCTGATGAAAAAGATAAACATAGACCTGTTGTCGGCATGCCTGTTGTCTCAGTTAAGATAGGAGATCACTATTATCATGGTTCATGCGACATAGGTGCTAGCCTGAGTGCTATTCCTTTTACTTTATATCAAGAAATTATGAATGACATAGCACCCGCTGAGATAGAAGACATAGATGTTGCTATTAAACTTGCTAATAGAGACACCATCACACCACTTGGGATTGTTAGAGATGTTGAAGTCTTGTGTGGGAAAATAAAATACCCTACTGATTTTCTTGTTCTTGGTTCCCCACAAGATGACTTTTGTCCCATTATCTTTGCTAGACCTTTCTTGAACACCGTTAATGCTAAAATAGATTGTGAGAAACAAACTGTCGGTGTTAGTTTTGGTGATGAGTCTCATGAGTTTAATTTTTCCAAGTTTAGTAGAAAACCTCATAAAAAGAATTTCCTAGTAAGGATGAAATTATTTGTCTTGCTTCTATTGTTGTACCTCATACTAATCCTTTAGAAAAATATCTGCTAAACCATGAAAGTGATTTACATATGCATGAAGAAAATGAAATAGATAAGATTTTCTTTGAACATCGTCCTCTGCTTAAACACAATTTGCCTATTGAAACTCTAGGAGGTCCTCCTCCACCTAAAGGTGATCCCGTGTTTAAATTAAAACAATTGCCAGACACTTTGAATTATGCTTATCTTGATGAGAAAAAGATATATCCTGTTATTATTAGTGGTAACCTTTCAAAACATGAAGAAGAAAGATTATTGAAAGTTCTAAGGAAGCACCGAGCTACTATCGGGTATACTCTTGATGATCTTAAGGGCATTAGTACCACTCTATGTCAGCATAAAATTAATATGGAACCTGATGATATACCCGTTGTTGATCACCAACGTCGGTTAAATCCGAAGATGAAAGAAGTGGTAAGAATGGAAATATTAAAACTTCTGGAAGCAGGTATAATCTATCCTATAGCTGATAGTAGATGGGTAAGTCATGTTCATTGTGTCCCTAAGAAGGGAGGTATTACTGTTGTTCCTAGTGATAAGAATGAACTTATTCCACAAAGAATTGTTACAGGCTATAGAATGGTAATTGATTTTAGAAAATTAAACAAAGCAACTAGAAAATATCATTACCCTCTGCCTTTTATTGATCAAATGCTGGAAAGATTATCTAAGCACACACATTTTTGCTTCCTTGATGGATATTCTGTTTTTTACAAATACCTGTTTCTCAACCTGATCAAGAAAAGAGCACTTTTACTTGTCCCTTTGGAACTTATGCTTATAGACGTATGCCTTTTGGTTTATGCAATGCACCTGCTACCTTTCAAAGATGTATGGCTGCTATATTCTCTGATTTTTGTGAAAATATTGTTGAGGTTTTCATGGATGACTTTTCTGTGTATGGGAAGTCTTTTGATGATTGTTTAAGCAATCTTGATCGAGTTTTGTAGAGATGTGAGCAAACAAATCTTGTCTTGAATTGGGAGAAGTGCCACTTTATGGTTAACAAAGGTATTGTTTTGGGCCATAAAATTTCTGAAAGAGGTATTGAGGTGGACAAAGCTAAGGTTGATGCAATTGAGAAAATGCCATGTCCTAAAGATATCAAAGGTATTCGTAGTTTCCTTGGTCATGCTGGTTTCTATAGGAGATTTATCAAAGACTTTTCTAAAATTTCTAGGCCTCTTACACATATTTTGCAAAAGGATATTCCTTTTGTTTTTGATGATGATTGTTTAGAAGCCTTCTAAACACCCAAGAAAGCCTTAATTTATGCACCTATTGTTCAACCATCTTATTGGAACTTGCCTTTTGAAATTATGTGTGATGCTAGTGATTATGTTGTTGGTGCTGTTCTAGGACAAAGAATTGATAAAAACTAAATGTTATTCACTATGCTAGTAAGACTCTAGACAGTGCTCAACGAAATTATGCTACCACTGAAAAAGAATTTCTAGCAGTGGTGTTTGCTTGTGATAAATTTAGATTCTATATTGTAGATTCAAAAGTAATTGTTCACATTGATCATGCTATAATAAAATATCTTATGGAAAAGAAAGATGCAAAACCTAGGCTTATTCGATGGGTTCTCTTGCTACAAGAATTTGATTTGTATATCACTGATAGAAAAGGAGTGGAGAACCCCGTAGCTGATAACTTGTCTAGGTTGGAGAATGTTCTTGATGACCCACAACCTATTAATGATAGCTTTCCTGATGAGCAGTGTTAGCTAATGTTTCTAATAGCACTCCTTCGTATGCTGACTATGCTAATTACATTGTTGCTAAATACATACCCCCTAGTTTCACATACCAACAAATGAAAAAATTCTTCTATGATTTAAGACATTACTTTTGGGATGACCCACATATTTATAAAGAATGAGTAGATGGTATTATTAGACGTTGTGTACCTGAACATGAACAGGGACAAATCCTACGGAAATGTCACTCCGAAGCTTATGGAGGACATCATGCGGGAGACAGAACTGCTCACAAGGTATTGCAATCTGGGTTTTATTGGCCTACTCTCTTCAAGGATGCACGTAAGTCCATCTTATCTTGTGATGAATGTCAAAGAATAGGTAATATCGGTAGGCGTCAAGAAATTCTTATGAATTATTCACTTGTTGTTGAACCATTTGATGTTTGGGGATTTTATTACATGGGACCTTTTCCTTCCTCTAATGGGTATACTCATATTTTGGTTGTTGTTGATTATGTTACTAAGTGGGTAGAAGCTATTCCAACTAGTAGTGCTGATCACAACACCTCTATTAAAATGCTTAAAGAAGTTATTTTCCCAAGGTTTGGAGTCCCTAGATATTTAACGACTGATGGTGGTTCACACTTTATTCATGGTGCTTTCCATAAAATGCTTGCCAAGTATGATGTTAACCATAGAATTGCATCACCATATCATCCTCAGTCTAGTGGTCAAGTTGAACTTAGCAATAGAGAAATAAAATTAATTTTGCAAAAGAGTGTCAATAGTGTTGGGGAACGTAGTAATTTAAAAAAAATTCCTACGCACACACAGGATCATGGTGATGCATAGCAACAAGAGGGGAGAGTGTGTCCACGTACCCTCGTAGACCGAAAGCGGAAGCGTTAGCACAACACGGTTGATGTAGTCGTACGTCTTCACGATCCGACCGATCCGAGTACCGAACGCACGACACCTCCGAGTTCAGCACACGTTCAACTCGATGACGTCCCTCGAACTCCGATCCAGCCGAGCTTTGAGGGAGAGTTCCGTCAGCACGACGGCGTGGTGACGATGATGATGTTCTACCGACGCAGGGCTTCGCCTAAGCACCGCTACGATATTATCGAGGTGGATTATGGTGGAGGGGGCACCGCACACGGCTAAGAGATCAAGAGATCAATTGTTGTGTCTAGAGGTGCCCCCCTGCCCCCGTATATAAAGGAGGGAGGGAGAGGCCGGCCCTAGAGGGGGCGCACCAAGTGTGTGGAGTCCTACTAGGACTCCCAAGTCCTAGTAGGATTCCCCTTTCCTTTCCGGAGTAGGAGAGAAGGAAAGAGGGGGAGAGGGAGAAGGAAAAGGGGGCTGCACCCCTTGTCCAATTCGATCCAGAGGGGGGGCGCGCGCCTCCTTCCTTTTGGCCTCTCTCCTCTATTCCCGTATGGCCCAATAAGGCCCAATACTTCTCCCGGTGAATTCCCGTAACTCCCCGGTACTCCGAAAATACCCGAATCACTCGGAACCTTTCCGATGTCCGAATATAGTCGTCCAATATATCGATCTTTACGTCTCGACCATTTCGAGACTCCTCGTCATGTCCCCGATCTCATCCGGGACTCCGAACTACCTTCGGTACATCAAATCACATAACTCATAATACAAATCGTCACAGAACTTTAAGCGTGCGGACCCTACGGGTTCGAGAACTATGTAGACATGACCGAGACACGTCTCTGGTCAATAACCAATAGCGGAACCTAGATGCTCATATTGGCTCCCACATATTCTACGAAGATCTTTATCGGTCAGACCGCATAACAACATACGTTGTTCCCTTTGTCATCGGTATATTACTTGCCCGAGATTCGAGTCGGTATCTCAATACCTAGTTCAATCTCGTTACCAGCAAGTCTCTTTACTCGTTCTGTAATACATCATCCCGCAACTAACTCATTAGTTGCAATGCTTGCAAGGCTTATAGTGATGTGCATTACCGAGTGGGCCCAGAGATACCTCTCCGACAATCGGAGTGACAAATCCTAATCTCGAAATACGCCAACCCAACAAGTACCTTCGGGGACACCTGTACAGCACCTTTATAATCACCCAGTTACATTGTGACGTTTGGTAGCACACAAAGTGTTCCTCCGGTAAATGGGAGTTGCATAATCTATAGTCATAGGAACATGTATAAGTCATGAAGAAAGCAATAGCAGAATACTATACGATCAAGTGCTAAGCTAACGGAATGGGTCAAGTCAATCACATCATTCTCCTAATGATGTGATCCCGTTAATCAAATGACAACTCATGTCTATGGCTAGGAAACATAACCATCTTTGATCAACGAGCTAGTCAAGTAGAGGCATACTAGTGACACTGTGTTTGTCTATGTATTCACACATGTATTATGTTTCCGGTTAATACAATTCTAGCATGAATAATAAACATTTATCATGATATAAGGACATATAAATAACAACTTTATTGTTGCCTCTAGGGAATATTTCCTTCAAATAGGTCCCGGAACAATTGGTCTAAGAAATTAGATGATGCACTTTGGGCTTATACAACAGCATATAAAAATCCTATCGGTATGTCTCCTTATAAAATGGTATATGGAAAAACTTGTCATTTGCCTCTTGAGTTAGAACATAAAGCATATTGGGCGATTAAAGAGCTCAACTATGATTTCAAACTTGCTGGTGAGAAGAGGTTATTTGATATTAGCTCATTAGATGAATGGAGAACCCAAGCTTATGAAAATTCCAAGTTATTTAAAGAAAAAGTTAAAAGATGGCATGATAAAAGAATCCAAAAGCGTGAGTTCAAAGTTGGAGAATATGTTCTTTTGTACAACTCTCATTTTAGATTCTTTGCAGGAAAACTCCTCTCCAAATGGGAAGGACCCTATGTTATCAAGGAGGTTTATCGATCTGGAGCTATCAAAATAAATAATGTCGAAGGTACTAACCCGAAGGTTGTTAATGGGCAACGAATAAAACATTATATCTCAGGTACGCCCATTAATGTTGGAAGCAATATTATCCAAACTATGACACCGGAAGAACACATAAAAGAAACCTTCCGGAACACTCCAGAATCGTTAAAAAGAGGAGGTACATGATACGTTAAGTAAACGGACTCCGAAAAATCCGCAAAAATATTTTTTGTCAGTTTTGGAATATTTAAAAAATTAGGAAAATAAGAAACTACCAGGAAGGTGACCCTGGTGGGCATAAGACACCAAGGCGCGCCCGGCAAGCTTGGCGCGCCTAGGTGGGTTGTGCCCACCTCGGGTACCTTCCGGGCTCCGTTTTTCTTCCGTTTGCTTGTTTCCCAAGATAAAAAATCTTTATATACCCCAAACCTATTGACCACCGTATCACAGAGAAATCTCCTGTTTTCTTTTATTGCTATTTTTGGTAAGATTTTTTGAGCCAGGCATCATGTCTTCTTCTTCCTCCAACAACGTGGAAGAGGATGCTTGGTTGATGAAGATCGAGCTGAAGAGAGAAGAGCCCCTAGAAGCCGTCAAAGGGGACAAGAGCAAGGAGGCTACCGGAGATCAAGCGCCGGTGGTTGAGCAGGCCTGGCCTGCCGAGGAGGAAGAAGAGGATATCATTAAGCCTTACTATGATCATCTCACCCCCACCGAGATCAAAGCCTCTCGGATCATCGAAACAGTTCATGTGCAAAATAAATATCTCACCCGTGAAAATATTCTGTTGCAAGAGCACATCATCGCCCTCCGGAGCGTCATCCATAGATTGGAGAATCTCTTGATCATGAAGGACAAGATCGCTACCACTTCATCACCACCACCTCCTTCTTCATCAGCAAAAGAGAATTGAGTATCGGGTATGGGCACTCCCCTTGGCTTGAGCCAAGATTGGGGGAGGTGCCCCGGTATCGTATCACCTCCACTATCTTTTGCCTTTACTTATCTTAGTTCAATCCATAGTTATCTTTTGCTTTAGATGAATAAAAGTTTAGTTCGATCCTTTCTTTTTGAGAGTTTGCTTAGTGATATATATTTTTAATCTTGTGCGAGATATATAATAAAGTTTAGTTTGAATTTTGTTTTCTTTACTTTCTTGTTTCAATAAAAAGAAAGGAAATTAATGAAAAAGATCATATGCTAATCTTATGGTAAGTAATGACATCACATAAGGAAAAGTATAAGTAGAAAATTTTATTCTAGATTGACAAACATAGCATTGGTCAATGATGCAATTCATGAAAGAATTAATAAGGGAAGAGAAGATTCACATGCAAATACACTATCTTGGAAATCTTCTATGAATGTGAGCCCCCATCAAAATATTATATGCCAAAACTGTGAAGACAACGTAATAATTTATGTTTGTTCATATTCACATAGAAGTTATATTGTCATAGATCCTTCAACATGTGGTGTTTGCCCCCCATCTTTGCTAGCCAAAAATTCCGCACCAAGTAGAGATACTACTTGTGCATCCAAAAACCATCAAAACCCAAATTTTATTTTCAAGAGACCACCATACCTACCTAAGGATTGAGTAAGATCCTTCAAGTACGTTGTCATCGGTGCAATAAGGCAATAAAAATTGCTTCTAAAAGTGCTAGATCAATTAGTGTAAGAGAAAATTGAGCATTGTACGAACTTGTGATGGCAAAGAATAAAAGCGACAGACTGCATAATAAAGGTTGCCATCATAAGGGGCAATATAACGTGACGTTCTTTTGCACTAAGGGATTGAGCATATAAACAAAAAGCGCATGGCAACCTTTGCTTCCCTCTGCGAAGGGCCTATCTTTTACTTTTATGTATTTACTTTCATGCAAGAGTCAAAGTTTTTCTCTCTATTCCTTTTTATTTTTCTCTTTTGGCAAGCATCATGTGGTGAGGAAAGATCTAGGCACATATATCCAGTTGGATGTGGGTAGCATGAGTTATTATTGTTGACATCACCCTCGAGGTGAGTATGTTGGGAGGCGAAACTATAAGCCCCTATCTTTCTAGGTGTCCGGTTGAAACGTTTTGCTCATGTGTATGCGGTGAGTCTTAGCAATCATAGAAGACTATATGATGGTTGAGTATGTGGACTTGCCTAAAGGCTCCGATATGTGACCCTTCCTGAAAAGATGATGAATTGTAGTTGCAAAGTTGACTGAGAACATATTTTATTGGTTCCCAATAGAGTTTATACTTTATACTGCAATGTTGTGATGATTTGTTACTTATTCATGAGAAGTCTATGATAGAAGTTCTATGATAAAAGTTTTATGTTAAAGTTTGTTGCTGTTATAATAAATTACATGATGCTTCTATGTCCGTATTTTGTTTTTATCGACACCTCTCTCTCTAAGCATGTGGACATGTTTATCGATTTTGGTTTTCGCTTGAGGACGAGTGAGGTCTAAGCTTGGGGGAGCTGATACGTCCATTTTGCATCATGTTTACCTACTGTTATTTATGATGTTTTTATCCATAATAACGATTTTTGGAGTAATTATAATGCCTTTTCTCTCATAATATGCAAGGTACACACAAAGAGGGAGAATTCCGGCGGCTGGAAATCTGGACCTCGAAAAGCTACGTCAGGCCACCTATTCTGCACAACTCCAAATGAGCTGAAACATCATGAGGAATTTCTATGGAATAAATAAGAAACACTGGAGCAAATAACTACCGGAGGGGGGCCACCTGGTGAGCACAAGACACCAGGGCGCGCCTGGCCCCCCAGGCGCGCCCTGGTGGGTTGTGCTCAGCTCGGTCCACCTTCGGTGCCCATCTTCTGGTATATAAGTCATTTTGACCTAGAAAAAATAAGGGGAGGACTTTTGGGATGGAGCGCCGCCGTCTCGAGGCGGAACCTGGGCAGGAGCACTTTTCCCTCCGGTGGAGCGATTTCGCCGGGGGAACTTCCCTCCCGAAGGGGGGAATTATCATCATCATCATCACCAACAACTCTCCCATCTTGGGGTGGCAATCTCTATCAACATCTTCAACAGCACCATCTCATCTCAAACCCTAGTTCATCTCTTGTGTTCAATCTTTGTACCGGAACTATAGATTGGTGCTTGTGGGTGACTAGTAGTGTTGATTACATCTTGTAGTTGATTACTATATGGTTTATTTGGTGGAAGATTATATGTTCAGATCCATTATGCTATTTAATACCCCTCTGATCTATAGCATGTTCATTACTTGTGAGTAGTTACTTTTGTTCTTGAGGTCACGGGAGAAATCTTGTTGCAAGTAATCATGTGAACTTGATATGTGTTCGATATTTGATAGTATGTATGTTGTGATTCCCTTAGTGGTGTCATGTGAACGTCGACTACATGACACTTCACAATATTTGAGCCTAAGGGAATGCATTGTGGAGTAGTTATTAGATGATGGGTTGCGAGAGTGACATAAGCTTAAACCCTACTTTATGCGCTATTCCGTAAGGGACCGATTGGATCCAAAAGTTTAATGATATGGTTAGAATTTATTCTTAATACTTTTCTCGTAGTTGCGGATGCTTGCGAGGGGGTTAATCATAAGTAGGAGGTTTGTTCAAGTAAGAACAGCACCTAAGCACCGGTCCACCCACATATCGAATTATCAAAGTAGCGAACACGGATCGAACCAACATGATGAAAGTGACTAGATGAAATTCCCGTCTACCCTCAAGAATGCTTTGCTTATTATAAGAGACCGTTTTGGCCTGTCCTTTGCCTCAAAAGGATTGGGCTACCTTGCTGCACCTTTGCTACTATTATCGTTACTTGCTCGTTACAAATTATCTTGCTATCAAACTACTCTGTTACTTACAATTTCAGCGCTTGCAGACATTACCTTGCTGAAAACCACTTGCCATTTCCTTCTGCTCCTCGTTGGGTTTGACACTCTTACTTATTGAAAATACTACAATTGATCCCATATACTTGTGGGTCATCACCACATCACAATCAATTTAACGCAATGTTGACATCCAAGATAAATCATTATCCACTCCTAGCTGCTTAAGCATGGCATGGGAAACTATAATCTCTAATTGTCATTGCAAGCATGTTTGATCATAATATGCTGAATCATGGATAGTAGGTTAAACATATTTACAAAAACAGAACAAGTTGAGTTTTTACCCGTTTCTCTCTGCCATAGCCAGTTCACCAAATATCGTCATTATTGCCTTTCACTTGCATGACCGAACAATTTGAAAATAATAATAGTGCAAGAGTGTTGTGGACTAAGCTGGAATCTGCAAACATTTTATTCAAAGGAGAAGACAAGATAATTTGGGCTCTTTGTTAGATCAACAATAATGCATATGAGATCGACTCAACATTTTCATCGTGGTCTTCTCCTTGGTATGACTCAATAAAAAGAAAAGAATTTCAGAGAAACACACTGAAATATTTTTGGAGTTTTTAGTTTTTCTTGAAGAAGGCAAATCAAAAGGAAGAAAAACAAAAACGAGAAAAACTATTTACACGGGAAAACTCCCAACAAGCAAAACAAGAATCAAGAAATCTTTTTGGGTTTTCTTAAAGCTTTTCAAACACACAAGAATAAAGCGAGGAAAACAAATCTAAAATGGATAGTACAGTGAAAAAGTGTGGACACCGACAAATGGAATGAAATGTGTGAACATGAATATAATGTCGGTGGAAACACGTACTCCCCCAAGCTTAGGCTTTTGGCCTAGCTTGCTAATCACCACTCGTAGTAGCCATGCGATCCCATGTTGAAGTGTTGTGGAGCAGGCACTTGAGCGTCCCACTCTTGAGGATCCTCCTCAGCTACTGCTGCGATGAAGTCGGCAAGGCCAGCATTAGCAGCAAATTGTGCGAACTCTTGACAGATTCTAGCTCCATCCATGAAGGGGTTGTGCGGCCATTCGCACGGACGCACTTCCACCATTCTCCGAGTATGGAGGTCTCTATCCGATGATTCCCCAATGACTCCCTTAGAGTTCTTCTTGGAAGCAAACTTCCCAAAGAAACTCCTCTATTCCTATAAATAAAATTCAGAAATTTTTAGTCCACAAAATTTTTGTCAACAAAACTTCACAAAAGATTGATAGCAACTACTCATAGAGATGCATAGAGGCCGTTTCAAGGATTCAAACTACTTAGAGCTCTAAGAATTCAACATGCAAGCTCATCTACAGTAGCACCATGAGTAGCTAATTATTCAAAATATAAACCACTAAAGCAAAAAACTAATTGGACCAATGGAGGAGTCACATACCAAGTAGCAATCCCCCAAAACAGTTTCAGAAACGGAGCTTCGAGCAAGGAGATCGAAATCCGCGGGTTTGAGAGCAAGAACACGGGAGAGAGAGTCACCAATGGTGAATTTTTTCTGGAGGTAAGTGATCACATGGGCTAAAGAGATAAGTGAGGGGGGCCACGTGGGGACCACAACCCACCAGGGCACGCCTGGGGCTACTGGCGCGCCCAGGTGGGTTGTGCCCACCTGGTGCACCCCCCTCTGATGTTATTTGCACTAAAAATTCAGAAATATTCAGAAAAAATCATATTAAATTTTCAGGGCATTCTGAGAACTTTTATTTTTGGGTCATTTTTTATTGCACGGAAAATCCAAAAAACAGGATAAACATGGCATTTTAGTTTATTAACTAAGAAAATCAAAAAACAGAAGGAAAGGACATAAGGTAGTGCCTACTAAATTCATCAACTTCATACCTCTCAAAAGTGATCCATTAATAAGGTTGATCAAGTCTTATTAACAACTACCTCCGATTAGTATGAAACCGAAGAACTTCCGTAAAACAATAAGTTACCACAATGGGGATATGCATATCTCCAACAATAAGTATATCATATTTCTTTTTAACATAAGGTAGAGGTAGTTGAAAACTTCAAATAGTGAGTGTCGGAGATTTTTCAATAACATTTATACCATTCACTTGGAATTGTTTCTTCAGAAAATGCACTGTATGCTCATTACCATTGATATGAAAAGTGGCCTTGTTTTATTGTAATCAATAACAACCCCTGTAGTATTTAAAAAGGGTCTACAAAGGATAATCGACATGTTGTCGTCCTCGGGCATCTCAAGTATAACAAAGTCAGTTAAGATGGTAACATTTGCAACAACAACGGGCAGATCCTCGAAAATACTGATAGGTATAGCAGTTGATTTATCAGCAATTTGCAAAGATATTTCAGTAGGTGTGAGTTTATTCAAATCAAGTCTTTTGTATAAAGAGAAAGGCATAACACTAACACCAGCTCCTAAATCACACAAAGCAGTTTTAACATAGTTTCTTTTCATGCAGCAAGGTATAGTTGGTATTCCCGGGTCTCCAAGTTTTTAGGTACTCCATCCTTAAAAGAATAATTAGCTAGCATGGTGGAGATTTTAGCTTTTGGTATTTTTCTCTTATTAGTGATGATGTCTTTCATATACTTTGCATAAGGGGCCATCCTTAATATATCAATCAAGCGAGTGTGCAAAAAGATTGGCCTAAGCATTTCAGCAAAGCGTTCAAATTCTTCATCATCTTTTTTCTTAATTGATTTAGGTGGAAAGGGCATGGGTTTTTGAACCCATGGTTCTCTTTCTTTACCATGTTTTCTTGCCACATAGTCTCTTTTATCATATCTTTTATTTTTAGGTTGTGGGTTATCAAGATCAACAACTGGTTCTATCTCAACATCATTATCTTGTTCTTTATCATTGTTTGGTTGAGTGTGTTCATGAACATCATCATTATCTTTTTCATTATCACTAGGTGAATGTTCATTACCAGATTGAGTTTCATCATCAGAGATAGAAACATCATTAGTATGGTCAGGAGGTTTTTCTACTTCAGGTTCACTAGAGGTATGCAAAGTCCTATCATTTTTCTTTTTCTTTTTAGAAGGACTAGGTGCATCAGTGTTAATTCTCTGGGTGTCTTGTTCAATTCTTTTAGGGTGTCCCTCAGGATAAAGTGGTTCCTGAGTCATTTTACCTCCTCTAGTCATTACTCTAACAGCATGATCATTGATATTTTTGTTCATTTCATCAAGCAATTCTCTTTGAGATTTAGCAACATGTTCTAGCCGAGTTTGAACCATAGAAGAATGTTTTCCAACACCTCTAACATCATTGGAGATTCTAAATAACAAGTCACTCAAATGAGCAATCATATCAGAGTTGTATTTCAATTGTTTCATAACATTTTCATTGAAGTGATCTTGTTTCCTAATGTAGTTATTGAACTCATAAAGGCATTGACTAGGATGCATATTATAAGGGTTGTCCCTTTCATTAAATTTCATTAAAGAGTTTACCTCTACCACCTTGGGTGGTGGTGTATCAAGTCCATGTATCTCTTCAATAGGAGGTAAAATTTTAACATCCTCTGCTTTAATACATTTTTCCTTCATACATTTCTTTGCCTCTTGCAATTCTTCAGGACTGAGATATAAGATACCCCTCTTCTTCGGAGTGGGTTTAGGCGGTGGTTCAAGAAGAGTCCAATCATCATTTTTTTTCAATATGTTATTCAATAATTCCTTAGCTTGCTCAACAGTTTGTTCCCTGAAAACACAACCAGCACAACTATCTAGGAAGTCCCTAGAAGCATCGGTTAGTCCATTATAGAAGACATTAGGCAAAGCATTAAGCAGTTGGAGAAGCCTCCCCCAAGCTTGTGGGAGACTCTCTTCTTCAATTTGAACAAAGTTAAATATTTCCTGTAAGGCGGCTTGTTTCTTATGAGCAGGAAAATATTTTTCAGAGAAGTAGTAAATCATATCCTGGGGACTATGCACACAACCAGGAGCAAGAGTATTATGCCATATCTTAGCATCACCCTTTAATGAGAACTGAAATAATTTGATGATCTAATAAAAGTGAATCTTCTCATCATGAGCAAAAAGGGTGGCTATATCATTTAATTTGGTAAGTTGTGCTACAACAGTTTCTTTTTCATAACCATGGAAAGGATCAACCAAAGTAATCAACTCTAGGTCGACAGAGAATTCATAATCCTTATCATCAATAGAGATAGATGAAGTAGCAAACTTAGGATCGCATTTAATTCTAGCATTCAAAGATTTTTCCTTCAATTTGCATAATAATTTTTTTAGATCATCTCTATCGTTGCAAGCAAGAAATTCTCCAGTTGTCTCCTCATCCATAACATAACCTTCAGGTATCTTAGGCATTTCATATCTAGGAGGGCTAGGTCTAATAGGTGTTTTTCAAGATTTTCAGTTTCAAGTACTTCATCAGTTTCAATAATTTCATCGGTTTCCGTAATTTCATTCTCTTTAGCTTTAGCAATTTGTTCATCAAGAAAATCACCTAGTGGTACACCATCAACAAGCAAGGTACTAGCATCATCATGAGTACCATTCATAGAAGTAGCATCATGAATAACTTGGGACATATCAGGATAAATAGCATGTGGTGGTGTTGCAAGTCTACTCAAAACATAAGGTGAATCAAGTGCAGAGTGTAATGGCAGTTCCTTACCTCCCCTCGTCCTAGAGGGAATGATCTTGGTTTTTGTATCCTTCAGATTCCTCATAGTGATAAGTTGATAATAATCCCAAGTGACTCAACAAATATAGCTATGCTCCCCGGCAATGGCGCCAGAAAAAGGTCTTGATAACCCTCAAGTATAGGGGATCGCAACAGTTTTCGAGGGTAGAGTATTCAACCCAAATTTATTGATTCGACACAAGGGGAGCCAAAGAATATTTGCAAGTATTAGCAGATGAGTTGTCAATTCAACCACACCTGGAGATTAATTATCTGCAGCAAAGTGATCAGTAGAAAAAGTAGTATGATAGTTTTGATAGTAGTAGCAACAGCAATATTAACGATAACAGTGGTAGCAATGATTTTGTAGCAAGTGAAACAGTAACAGCAGCAGTAGTAACTTAACAAGATCAATATATAGGAAAATCGTAGGCATTGGATCGGTGGATTCATTGGATGATATTCATCATATAACAGTCATAACCTAGGGCGATACAAAACTAGCTCCAGTTCATAAATATAATGTAGGCATGTATTCCGTAAATAGTCATACGTGCTTATGGAAAGAACTTGCATGACATCTTTTGTCCTACCCTCCCGTGGCACCGGGGCCCATAAGGAAACTAAGGAATATTAAGGCCTCCTTTTAATAGAGAACCGGAACATAGCATTAGCACATAGTGAATACATGAACTCCTCAAACTACGGTCATCACCGGAAAGTATCCCGAATACTGTCACTCCAGGGTTTACGGATCATAACACGAAATAGGTGAATATAACTTGCAAGATCAGATCTAGAAAATAGATATAATGGTGATAACATAAATGGTTCAAATCTGAAATCATGGCACCCGGGCCCAAAGTGACAAGCATTAAGCATGGCAAAGTCATATCAACATCAGTCTCAGAACATAGTGGATACTAGGGATCAAGCCCTAACAAAACTAAGTCGATTACATGATGAATCTCATGCAACTCCTCACCGACCGGCAAGCCTACGAAGGAATTACTCACTCCCGGTGGGGAGCATCATGGAATTGGCGATGAGGAAGGGTTGGTGATGACGAAGATCGAAGATCCCCCTCTCTGGAGCCCCAAACGCACTCCAGATCTGGCCTCCCGATGAAGAACAGGAGGTGGCGACAGCTCCGTATTACGAAACGAGATAATTCTTCCTCCTTGATTTTTTCTGGAAAAAATAGGTATTTATGCAGTTGGACTCAGGGTCTGTGGGGCCGCCAGGTGGGCACAACCCACCTGGGTGCGCCTGAGGGGGGGCGCCCTGGTGGATTGTGCTCACCCATGGGCCCCCCTCCGGTGGTTCTTGGCTCCGGTATTTTTCTTTTATTGTATAAAAATTCTCCACAAAGTTTCGTTCCAATCCGAGAACTTTTATTTTTGCACAAAAACAACACCATGGTTGTTCTACTGAAAACAATGTCAGTCCGAGTTAGTTTCAGTCAAATCATGCAAATTAGAGTCCAAAACAAGAGGAAAACCGTTAGGAAAAGTAGATACGACAGAGACCTATCAAGTACAGAGTTGATCTACCTCGAGATCGTCAGATGTGGTCTAACTCTAGGGCTAGGTGAATGTGATTGTGTTGACGTCCCCTCTACGGGCTAAACCCTTTGGCTTATATACGCCAGGTTGGGTATCTAGGGTTACAAGGTTGGTATTTAGGCACGGAGGCAGCATGAGAAGTCTTGGAGTATATGTCAAGTCTTCGGCAGATGCGATCTTGATCACTGATAACCCACAAGTATAGGGGATCGTTTGTAGCCTTTTTCGATAATTAAGAGTGTCGAACCCAACGAGGAGCGAAAGGTAGAACAAATATTCCCTCAAGTTCTATCAACCACCGATACAACTCTACGCACACCTTAACGTTTGCTTTACCTAGAACAAGTATGAAACTATTTTCTAGGTGTGATGCTAGAACTACTTTGCAAGAATAAAACTACGAGTACTTTCAAGAGAAACAGGCAATCCAAACTTCAAATGATATAAGTGAAGCACATGAAGCATTCAATAAAGCCATACTCAAAATATATGAGTGAAGTGCAATGAGCATTCTATAAATCAACCAAGGACTATCTCATACTAGCATGGTGCTTTATTAAAATAAAAATAAAAATCACACGACGCTCCAAGATTTACGCATATAACGTGAACAAAACAAAAACCAAGGACCGATACTTGTTGAAGAAAGATGGGATGTCTTCCGGGGCATCCCCAAGCTTAGACGGTTGAGTCTCCTTGAATATTTACTTGGGTTGCCTTGGGCATCCCCAAGCTTGAACTCTTGCCTCTCCTCCTTCCCCTTGCATCGAGACCTCCTCGATCTTTGAACACTTCATCCACACAAAACTTAACAGAAAACTCTATGAGATTCGTTAGTATAATAATGCAAATCACTACTTTAAGTACTGTTGCAACCCATTCATATTTTGCTTTTGCATTATAGCTATTGTATTATAACTTCTCAATGGCTTATACCACCGATACAATTGATAGTTCCATCAAAACAAGAAAAACAATGGATCAAAAACAGAATTTGCCAAAAACAGGATAGTCTGTAGTAATCTGAACATTGACTATACTTCTGTTACTCCAAAAATTCTGAAAAATTAGGGCAAAATAAAAAATTTGCGTAGCAGTATGATGTAAAAAATTCACGCACTACAGCCAAAGTTTCTGTTTTTGCACCGCACATACCAACAAGCGATCTAATCATCCTAGAGGCAAATCTTGCCACATTATTTTTATAATACAATGGATTTGTACAAGGGGATAATTATTTTTGTTGAAAAGTTTTTGTAATTCAAGATTCACAATGTCTCCATGGGCATGAACAAAGTTCAAGGCATGCTCCGGCTTCCACGGTGCTCGTCTTTCTCACTTCCACTTTTCCTTTTGTAAAGTTTTAAGTTCCCCTCTATGTTTTTATTTTTAAACTTTATAAAAGCACACAACAGAATAAAATGACACTCTAAAACTTCCGGGTTGTCTCCCTGGGAGCGCTTTCTTTAAATCCATTAAGCTAGGCATAAAGTGCTCAAGTGATTGATTCACCCGGATCCCAAGTTATATCAAAGCCAATTTTAATTAACAATGCTTTGTAATTTAGTAGTGAGCACAAAGCAACATATATCATGCAATGACGAAGTCTAACTCTCTTCCTATGCCTCGGCATGTCATAAAAGAGCAATTCATGCACATCAAGTAAGGGCCAACACATAGCATATGCAGTTTCTTGCAATTTTATCGTATTGGAAACACAGAGAGGTGGAGATGTAGTTTCTCTCTCATAATAATTGCAAGTAGGAGCAGCAAGCACATGCATATTGTATTCATAAAAAATTATCATGTGTAGTATTAAAATGCAACCCATGAATATAATCCTTAATAAGAGAAAACTTCTCTAATATAGTGTAGTTGGGAGAATTCAAAAAGATAATAGGACTATCATGTGTGGGTGAAATAGCAACAATTCCATTCTTAACATAAGGAACTATATATAGCATGTTCATCTCCATAAGCATAATTCATATTGGCATCTTGGCCACAAGCATAACAAGCATCAAGTTCATCAAAAAGGGACATTTCAAATGAATCCAAGGGATCATAGCAATCATCATTGCATTCATTCTTCGATAAGCACGGAGGGAAATTAAATGATGTATAAGTTGAAGAGTTACTCTCATTAGAAGGTGGGCACGGGTAAGTAATCCGCTCTTCCTCCTTTTGTTCTTCGCTCTCCTCCTCGTCTTTTTCATCTAATGAGCTCACAATTTCATCAATTTCTTCTTCCATAGTTTCCTGCAAAATATTAATCTCTTCTTGGATAGCGGAGACTTTCTCAAGAAATACATCAATATCGAAGTTTTATTTATAATTTTCATAGCAATATTTAAGTATATCAAAATTTTCAGGTCTATAAATAGCATCATCAAAATCTTCATACTTTTCAAACAAAGATTCAATTTCATAAGCACCCTTAAAAGCAACAAATTCTTCTATTCGTTCCACATCGTAGTAATCATATATATCATTAGCATAAGAAGACAAGGTTTCATCATCGTTAAATTTGCATAAAAAGGGAATGTGTGGAGCCTTCATCCTAGAGCAACAAGTATAATCATATCTCAAGCATAGATCCTGAGCATACCAATGCAACGTATGAATTCGATCCCATAACAGTTTCCCTTTTTGAGTCAAGCGATAATCCCTAAAGTATTCACATTGATCCAACGTGTCTCCCATTATCAAGTTGAATGGGGTTTTCTCCGGATTATCAAAGTAGTGTTTAACATTTTTCACATAACGAGCATCCAGTGTTTTAGGAGGTTCCCCATGAGTAGCAAGTATAACTATTTTTTTGGTATTTCGTGTTCTATATCCATAACTAAAGATAGAGAACAACTTAGAACAAAAAAATAAATACTACTTAGTGATAAAGCAAACAAGCACACACGAGAATATTCACCCCACGCTATTGCTCCCCAGCGACGGCGCCAGAAAAAGGTCTTGATAACCCACAAGTATAGGGGATTGTTTGTAGCCTTTTTCGGTAAATAAGAGTGTCGAACCCAACGAGGAGCTAAAGGTAGAACAGATATTCCCTCAAGTTCTATCGACCACCGATACAACTCTACACACACTTTAATGTTTGCTTTACCTAGAACAAGTATGAAACTATTTTTTAGGTGTAATGCTATAACTACTTATAACATCTCCAGTCGCGCCCCCAATAGGCCCCTAGGCCATTTTTGCCACCAGCGCACAAAACACGGCCCAATCGCGCCCCCAGGAGCCCGTTTTTCGCCGGTTTCGGCCGAAACTGGCACCAGCGGACCCAAGCGAACCCGACGCGCTGGGGGCGCCGGGGAAAGCGTTTTGGCGCGAATGGGAATGGGCCCACCAAGTCAGCTACACACCTCTTTGCCGTCCTCAACGCCTCGGCACCCGCGGGAATCAATGCCAAGGCTGTCGCGCCGGTCAGCCTCCATTGATGCCTCACGGGCGGCGCAGTGTAGGCACCCGACGCGTGATACGTCTCCAACGTATCTATAATTTATGAAGTATTCATGTTATTATATTATCTCTTTTGGATGTTTATGGGCTTTACTAAACACTTTTATATTATTTTTGGGACTAACCTATTAACCGGAGGCCCAGCCCAAATTGTTGTTTTCTTGCCTATTTCAGTGTTTTGAAGAAAAGGAATATCAAACGGAGCCCAAACTGAATGAAACCTTCGGGAGAGTTATTTTTGGAATGGAAGCAATCCAGGAGACTTGGAGTAGACGTCAGGGAAGCTTCGAGGAAGCCACGAGGCAGGGAGGCGCGCCCTACCCCCTGGGTGCGCCCCCCACCCTCGTGGGCCCCTCGTGGCTCCCCTGACCGACTTCTTTTGCCTATATATATCCATATACCCTAAAAACATCGGAGAGCAGAATAGATCGGGAGTTCCGCTGCCGCAAGCCTCTGTAGCCACAAAAAACCAATCGGGACCCTGTTCCGGCACCCTGCCGGAGGGGGGGATCCCTCACCGGTGGCCATCTCCATCATCCCGGCACTCTCCATGACGAGGAGAGAGTAGTTCACCCTCGGAGCTGAGGGTATGTACCAGTAGATATGTGTTTGATCTCTCTCTCTCTCGTGTTCTTGAGGTGGTACGATCTTGATGTATCGCGAGCTTTGCTATTATAGTTGGCTCTTATGATGTTTCCCCCCCTCTACTCTCTTGTGATGGATTGAGTTTTCCCTTTGAAGTTATCTTATCGGATTGAGTCTTTAAGGATTTGAGAACACTTGATGTATGTCTTGCATGTGCTTATCTGTGGTGACAATGGGATATCACGTGATCTACTTGAAGTATGTTTTGGTGATCAACTTGCGGGTTCCGTGGCCTCGTGAACTTATGCATAGGGGTTGGCACATGTTTTCGTCTTGACTCTCCGGTAGAAAATTTGGGGCACTCTTTGAAGTACTTTGTGTTGGTTTGAATAGATGAATCTGAGATTGTGTGATGCATATCGTATAATCATACCCACGGATACTTGAGGTGACATTGGAGTATCTAGGTGACATTAGGGTTTTTGTTGATTTGTGTCTTAAGGTGTTATTCTAGTACGAACTCTAGAGTAGATCGATCCGAAAGAATAACTTTGAGGTGGTTTCGTACCCTACCATAATCTCTTCGTTTGTTCTCCGCTATTAGTGACTTTGGAGTGACTCTTTGTTGCATGTTGAGGGATAGTTATTTGATCCAATTATGTTATTATTGTTGAGAGAACTTGCACTAGTGAAAGTATGAACCCTAGGCCTTGTTTCCTAGCATTGCAATACCGTTTGTGCTCACTTTTATCATTAGTTACCTTGCTGTTTTTATATTTTCAGATTACAAAAACCTATATCTACCATCCATATTGCACTTGTATCACCATCTCTTCGCCGAACTAGTGCACCTATACAATTTACCATTGTATTGGGTGTGTTGGGGACACAAGAGACTCTTTGTTATTTGGTTGCAGGGTTGTTTGAGAGAGTCCATCTTCAACCTACGCCTCCCACGGATTTATAAACCTTAGGTCATCCACTTGAGGGAAATTCGCTACTGTCCTATAAACCTCTACACTTGGAGGCCCAACAACGTCTACAAGAAGAAGGTTGCGTAGTAGACATCAAGCTCTTTTCTGGCGCCATTGCCGGGGAGGTTAGTGCTTGAAGGTATATCTTTAGATCTTTCAATCGAATCTTTTAGTTTCTTGTTTTATCACTAGTTTAGTCTATAAAAGAAAACTACAAAAAAATGGAATTGAGGATGCCTCATATGCTTCATCTTTTTAATGTCTTCCGTGAAAATAAGGATTCCGATAATTGTGCTCAATTGCTAGAGGAAGAATGCATTAGAATGTTTGGCACTAAATATTTGAATGATGAGCGTGATTGCAATGTTGTTAGTATGAATTCCTTGAATTTCCATGATGCTAATGATATGCAAAGCCACAAGCTTGGGGATGCTATGTTTGATGAAGATGATATGTTTAGTCCCCCAAGTTTTGATGAGCAAATTTATTATGATGAAAGCATGCCTCCTATTTATGATGATTATATTGATGAAAGTGGGTTTGGAAGAGTGTCAACTTTAGGAAGTAATGATCCCACTATTTTGGAGGATGTTGAATATTATTGTGATAATTATGAAAGTGGATTTGGAGAGGTCATGACTTTATTTAGTGATGAATCCACGGAAGAGGTTGCAATTGATTATGAGCACAAAGTTGATATCTATGATGATTATTGTGATGACTTGTATGCTATTAAGAATAATGATAACCATGAAACTTTTCATCATGATTTTAATTTTCAATTGGATTATGCCTCACATTATAGTTATTTTGTTGAGTTTTCTCCCACTACTATTCCGAATGATAAGAATTTTGCTTATGTGGAGAGTAATAAAATTTCTATGCTTGTGGATCATGAAAAGAATGCTTTATGTGATCGTTATATTGTTGAATTAATTCATGATTCTACTGAAAATTATTATGAGGGAGGAATATATGCTTGTAGGAATTGCAATAATATCAAGTTTCCTCTCTATGTGCTTAAAGTTTTGAAGTTATGCTTGTTTTGCCTTCCTATGCTAGTTGATTATTGTTCCCATAAGTTGTTTGCTCACAAAATCCCTATGCATAGGAAGTGGATTAGACTTAAATGTGCTAGTCATATTCTTCATGATGCTCTCTTTATGTTTCAATTCTTATCTTTTATGTGAGCATCATTGAAATCATCATGCCTAGCTAGGGGCGTTAAACGTTAGCGCTTGTTGGGAGGCAACCCAATTTTATTTTTGTCCTTTGCTTTTGCTACTGTTTAGTAATAAATATTTCATCTAGCCTATGGTTATATGTGTTTTTATGTTTTAATTAGTGTTTGTGCCAAGTAGAACCTTTGGGAAGACTTGGGTGAAGTCTTTTTGATCTTGCTGTAAAAAACAGAAACTTTAGCGCTCACGAGATTAGCTGCCATTTTTTACTGGAGAGTGATTTTAGGTTGATTCTTTTTGCAGATGATTAATAGACAAATTTCTCAGGTCCACCAATTTATTTCAGAATTTTTGAAGTTCCAGAAGTATACGTTTGATACAGATTACTACAGACTGTTCTGTTTTTGACAGATTCTGTTTTCTATGTGTTGTTTGCTTATTTTGATGAATCTATGAGTAGTATCGGAGGGTATGAACCATAGAGAAGTTGGAATAAAGTAGATATTAAACCAATATGAATTTAGAATGAGTTCACAACAGTACCAAAAGTGGTGATTTATTTTCTTATACTAACGGAGCTTACGAGTTTTCTGTTGAGTTTTGTGTTGTGAAGTTTTCAAGTTTTGGGTAGAGATTAGATGGACTATGGAATAAGGAGTGGCAAGATCCTAAGCTCGGGGATGCCCAAGGCACCCCAAGGTAATATTTAAGGACAACCAAGAGCCTAAGCTTTGGGATGCCCCGGAAGGCATCCCCTCTTTCGTCTTCGTTCATCGGTAACTTTACTTGGAGCTATATTTTTATTCACCACATGATATGTGTTTTGCTTGGAGTGTCAATTTATTTTGTTAGGATTTTCTTGCTGTTATTTAGAACAATGTTTTTCATCTTTTATTTCAATAAAAGTGTCAAGGATAGCCTTTACCATGCTTATTTTGCAAGTATACATGTTGCTGTTTCAAAACAGAAAGTTTATCGCTGTTGCAAAAATTCCCTAGAAAAGCCAGAGTATGATAAAATGTTGAAACTTTTTGCATAATAAGCTCTGATAAATTTTCTACAGTGTGGTAGAATTTCATAATGTTTGGAGTTAGGGAAGTATGATGAATCTTGCATTCTTTACAGACTGTACTGTTTTGGCAGATTGCTGTTATGTTTGCATTGTTTGCATATGTTTGCTTGTTTAATGATTCTATTTGAGGATAGGAGTATTAAATATGCAGAGGCATTTAGTATGCAATGTTGAATAATAATTTTAGTGATTTGTTATAGTAGAAAATGATAAGGTTTTTGCATTGGTTTATACTAACTTATCTCACGAGTCCTTGTTGAGTTTTGTGTGGATGAAGCTTTTGAGATTTAGGGAGACCGTGATATGAGAGGAATTAAGGAGACACAAAAGCTCAAGCTTATTTCAAGAAGTCTCAAGCATCTAAGCTTCGGGATGCCCACCTTTCTTCTTCGACAACTATCGGTTAGTATCGGTTGATCCTAAGTTTTGCTTCTTCACGTGATGTTTGCTATTCTTAGAATGTCATTTTATTTTGTTTTGCTTGCTGTTTGAATAAAGTATCAAGATCTAAAATTATTAAATGGGAGAGTCTTGACATAGCTAAATAATTATTTAACTATTCATTGATCTTCACTTATATCTTTTTGGAGTAGATTGTCATTTACTCGTGTGCTTCACTTATATCCTATGAGTAAATGGTTGAATGAATTGAATATAATAAATCTGAAATTATATATGTTTCATATGCTTATCCCATGGGGAGTAATGACTTCACATATAAGAAGTAGAGGTGGTAAATTTATTGAAGGTTAGCAAACATTGTATCGGTCACATGAACAATTCATGAAAGAATATTGAGGGAAGAGAGATTTCACATATAAATATACTATCTTGGACATCTTTTATGATTGTGAGCACTCATTAAAATATGACATGCTAAAAGGTTGATGTTGGACAAGGAAGACAACGTAATGGGTTATATTTTCTTATATCCGAAATAAAGTATATTGTCATGGATCATTCAACATGCTGAGCTTGCCTTTCTCCCTCATGCTAGCCAATTCTTTGCACCAAGTAGAGATACTACTTGTGCTTCCAAACATCCCTTAAACCAGTATTGCCATGAGAGTCCACCATACCTACCTATGGATTGAGTAAGATCCTTCAAGTAAGTTGTCATCGGTGCTTGCAATAAAAATTGCTCTCTAAATATGTATGATCTATTAGTGTGGAGAAAATAAGCTTTATACGATCTTGTGATGTGGAAGCAATAAAAGCGACGGACTGCATAATAAAGGTCCCTATCACAAGTGGCAATATAAAGTGACGTTCTTTCGCATTAAGATTTTGTGCATCCAACTATAAAAGCGCATGACAACCTCTGCTTCCCTCTGCGAAGGGCCTATCTTTTATTCTTGTCTTATGCCTTATGCAAGAGTCATGGTGATCTTCACCTTTCCTTTTTACATTTTATCCTTTGGCAAGCACATTGTGTTGGAAAGATCCTGATATATATATATATATATATATATATATATATATATATATCCAATTGGATGTAAGGCATCATGAACTATTATTGTTGACATTACCCTTGAGGTAAAAACTTTGAACCCATAAATATCATGTGAGTGTTAGCAATTGTGAAAGACTAAATGATAGTTGAGTATGTGAAGTTTGCTGAATCAAAGCTCTGACATAGACTCTTCCTGAAAATAATATGAATTGTAATTGTTTGATGACTAATAACACGGTTTGTTAGTTTTCAAGAAAGTTTATGATCTATACTTTAACATGTGAACAGTTTGTTACTTGATCATGAAAAAAATTATGAGATAGCTACTGTTATGACATATGATGATGCTAGAAAAGGTGATTGAAATTATCATTGATCAAACTTGTGCACCTGCTAGCATTCACACCTCATAAATTATCTCTTTTATCATTTACCTACTCGAGGACGAGTAGGAATTAAGCTTGGGGATGCTGATACGTCTCCAACGTATCTATAATTTATGAAGTATTCATGCTATTATATTATCTCTTTTGGATGTTTATGGGCTTTACTAAACATTTTTATATTATTTTTGGGACTAACCTATTAACCGGAGGCCCAGCCCAAATTGCTGTTTTCTTGCCTATTTCAGTGTTTCGAAGAAAAGGAATATCAAACGGAGTCCAAACAGAATGAAACCTTCGGGAGAGTTATTTTTGGAATGGAAGCAATCCAGGAGACTTGGAGTAGACGTCAGGGAAGCTTCGAGGAAGCCACGAGGCAGGGAGGCGCGCCCTACCCCCCTGGGCGCGCCCCCACCCTCGTGGGCCCCTCATGGCTCCCCTGACCGACCTCTTTCGCCTATATATATATATATATATATATATCCATATACCCTAAAAACATCGGAGAGCAGAATAGATCGGGAGTTCCGCCGTCGCAAGCCTTTGTAGGCACCAAAAACCAATCGGGACCCTGTTCCTGCACCCTGCCGGAGGGGGGATCCCTCACCGGTGGCCATCTCCATCATCCCTGTGCTCTCCATGACGAGGAGGGAGTAGTTCACCCTCAGGGCAGAGGGTATGTACCAGTAGCAATGTGTTTGATCTCTCTCTCTCGTGTTCTTGAGGTGGTACGATCTTGATGTATCGCGAGCTGTGCTATTATAGTTGGATCTTATGATGTTTCCCCCCCTCTACTCTCTTGTGATGGATTGAGTTTTCCCTTTGAAGTTATCTTATCGGATTGAGTCTTTAAGGATTTGAGAACACTTGATGTATGTCTTGCATGTGCTTATCTGTGGTGACAATGGGATATCACGTGATCTACTTGATGTATGTTTGGGTGATCAACTTGCGGGTTCCGTGGCCTCGTGAACTTATGCATAGGGGTTGGCACACGTTTTCGTCTTGACTCTCCGGTAGAAACTTTGGGGCACTCTTTGAAGTACTTTGTGTTGGTTTGAATAGATGAATCTGAGATTGTGTGATGCATATCGTATAATCATACCCACGGATACCTGAGGTGACATTGGAGTATCTAGGTGACATTAGGGTTTTGGTTTATTTGTGTCTTAAGGTGTTATTCTTGTACGAACTCTTGAATATATTGATCCGAAAGAATAACTTTGAGGTGGTTTCGTACCCTACCATAATCTCTTCGTTTGCTCCGCTATTAGTGACTTTGGAGTGACTCTTTGTTGCATGTTGAGGGATAGTTATATGATCCAATTATGTTATTATTGTTGAGAGAACTTGCACTAGTGAAAGTATGAACCCTAGGCCTTGTTTCCTAGCATTGCAATACCGTTTGTGCTCACTTTTATCATTAGTTACCTTGCTGTTTTTATATTTTCAGATTACAAAAACCTATATCTACCATCCATATTGCACTTGTATCACCATCTCTTCGCCGAACTAGTGCACCTATACAATTTACCATTGTATTGGGTGTGTTGGGGACACAAGAGACTCTTTGTTATTTGGTTGCAGGGTTGTTTGAGAGAGACCATCTTCAACCTACGCCTCCCACGGATTAATAAACCTTAGGTCATCCACTTGAGGGAAATTTGCTACTGTCCTACAAACCTCTACACTTGGAGGCCCAACAAAGTCTACAAGAAGAAGGTTGCGTAGTAGAGTCCTACCCGCCCCCACCACGTGTCGCCCGGTATGCCGGTTCTCACCGCCCCGCTTCAGCTATAAAGCCGATCTCCCCGCCTGTCGTGGAATTGTCACGGAAGATGTCCTAGCAGAAGGACTTAGTCGTGGATCCATCGCAACTAGGTTAGCTTAAAGGGGTTAATGGGACAAATGACACAGGGAGTTTATACTGGTTCGGCCCCTTGCGGTGAAGGTAAAGGCCTAATCCAGTTTGAGGTGGTATTGCTTATGTTTCGATTACCAGGTAGCGAATACGCTTGACCTAGCTTTCGATCTCTTGTGCACAGGTCGTCCCTTTATATACACAGGTTGACGCCCGGCGGTTCAAAGAGTCTCGGTCGGCTCATACACAACGTGTCCGGCTCGGTGACTATCTATACTTGCCTTACAATACAAGTTATATATTAATGACGGTTTACACTCGTGGGCCTCAAGTCGCCTTTGGGTCTTGGGCCTTCAGTGAGCCTCCTTCATGAACCGCCATCCTCAATATCTTCATGCGCCTTGTCATTATGAACCGCCAGTGGCATGACCCGGCCCCTCCTGGGCGGGTCTTACCCAATAGTTATATCCCCAACATTAGGCCCCAAGTTGATGTGAACTTGTTCATATCAATCTTCAATACTTCGAAAAAATCTTTCCTCATATACTCTTGCGAGATCTTGTAACCCGCCATGACATCATCCCCTAGGATTGTGGTAACCCGTCGTGACGCCATCTGTCATTAATATTACGCAAGGCCCAAATTTTAATATATCTTCTCTTTTAATGATCCTCCGAAAATCGGGGCATCTGCACTGTCACATATCCATTTTTTAGCCTCCTTGATTCCCGCGCATGCCACTTATCTTTCCAGCCTTATAAATAGGGCCAGGGGTCCCTTTCCACTTTCCCCCCTTGCCTCCTCGTCTCTGTCTTCCACCTCGCGTTGCTCCAGCGCCCGAGCTCCGCCGCCGCCATCGACCTTTGCCACCGCCTCGACAACGGCCGCTGCATCAACCTAATTTGACCAGAGTTCGTTCGTGCGCCTCCGCCGTTCAACAGCTCTGGTGAGTTTTCCTCCTTCCCTTTCCCATAGATCCCATTAGGGTTTCCACGAGTTCATCGGAGTTCATCTTCGCTCTTCACTGTAGCTTGTGATTTTAGATGCAAACTTGGTACCCCTCCTGCGTGGTGGTAGTCGTGGTGCTCATTTTTGCTATTAGAGCATCTCCTTTTGCATAAGAAAACCAATTTGGACATATGAACTGCTCAAGTACTGCAATTTAGGTCTAAATATTTTTCCTTTATTTGAAGTGTCGTAGATCGAAAATCATAGCATCAGCCTGTGAAATTTGTTTTTCCAACACTTAGCAATTTTCCCATTCTCAGATCTGTAAATCAATAATTGTGTGGGTGGCTTAACTCAGAAACCGTAACCCGCCAGGTACCATTAGTCCCCACTTAAGCCGCCAATAGCTCATCTTTATAACTTTAATGCCATCCTGCGTTTTAACACCTATGCATACTTCATGATTATTTGCCTTTTAATCTGACAGCCGGCTTAACCATATAATCTTGAACCGGCATAATCTTTATTTCAGATCATCGGAAAATGGCTAAGACATATACTGCTTGCAACTGGGTCCAATCCTGGGTTATTGAAGAAGACCTAAACAACCACGTCGCAACTGGCGCCTTAGCCAAAAAAGAGGTCATTCACTGGAGGGCCCCTGGTGAAGAAAATCCTCCTAAACCCAAGGACAGAGAAGTGATTGTTTTCATTGACCACCTGAGTCGAGGATTTAGCCCACCTGGCTCAAAGTTTTTCCGCGATGTGCTTCATTTTTTCCAACTTCACCCTCAAGATATCGGACCCAACTCCATGTCCAACATTTGCAATTTCCAAGTGTTCTGTGAAGCTTATCTTCAAGAGGAGCCCACAGTGATTTATTCAGAGAGTTCTACTATTTAAACCGTCATACAGAGTTTGTTGATGGACCCAACACTGAACTCGGTGGGGTTTCAATTCAAAGGAGGAAAGAAGTCAGCTTTCCCTATGCTAAGCCACCAAGTCATCCCAAAGACTGGAACCAAACTTGGTTCTACTGTCAAGACACATCTCCAGCCGACGAGAATCCTCTACCGGGTTACCGTGATCACCGGCTTAGCAGCACACATCCACTTCCCTCACGGATCAGTGCGAAGGAGCGGGCTAAATATGCGCCATCATTTTCAAAGCTCAGAGCCTTTATGGCCAATGGCTTAACCGGCGTCGACCATGTCCGGTGCTGGGTGTCCTGGAGTATCTTACCATTAAGCCGTCGTCCCTGCTTAATGTGCGAATATACTGGCGATTTAAAATATCCCCAGCGGCACTACGACATTCAACTATCTGATGCAGAAATTACTGAAGCCACCAAGAAATTGTTGAATGAATCCTTAAAGGAATGCAGTAAAACAGGGCTTAGTCCTTTCAGCACCTTCAACAAGCCGCCAACCGTAAGTGTTGCACTCCTTCCGTTCGATCAACATTTTCAGTAACTATGCCCACGTATGATCTTTTTGACCTCAACAGGCTGATACTCCATTTTGGAAGAAGAAACCGCAAGATAAACCGGCCAAACCGGCTCGTACCAAAACCAAGGCCACCAAGAGGCCTGCCAAGAAGAAAACCACTGAGTCTGCTGATTTAAACTTGGACGATGACAAAGATGATGGCAAGGATGATGATGAGTCAGAGGTAGAACTTGACTCTCTTGGCTCATTTTTATACACCTTATTGACAATGACTATGATCAGGATGACGCAGAAGCCAGTCGTGCAGATGACGTAGAGGTAATTATTCTTTCCTTCGTCTCAGAACCTCTACCAACACAGAAAACCCGACAAGCAAGCCGGAAAGTAAGCTTTTTCTCACCCTTTAGCTCACTTGGATCCCAACTTTCTTTTGCAGAAACAGCAACACGAAGCTCGCCGCACCACCCGGCACAGTGGTGGTGTAATCACTTCTTCCGGCTTACCCAACACGCCGGTCCGCAAACGCCGCCCAGAGGTCTTTCATATTTCTGATATACTTTATCCCAAGGCAGGTCATTTCCGACAACCTCTTAACCCGTCTGATTCAAACTATCAGGGGACTTCTCATTCCTCCTCTGGCGAGTCAACGGGAACTCAAATCCCGACTTTCAAGACCGTACCTAGGTAAGGGTATGTTTAATCATTCAAACCTTATGCCTGATCATTATACTGACCTCTTTATGCTTCTTATTTCCAGGGGCCAGGCCAAACCCAGCAAGAAGGCAAAACTGAATAAGCCGGTCGACAACTCCAACCCGTCTGAACCGGAAAAACAACAATCAGAACCTTCTAACCCAATTGCTGAGGCCACCCTTGATGATCCACCACCACAAGATCATGAAGCCTCCATAGATCATATGGACGTTGAACCGGCTATTTCTAAGCCACCAAGCCCGATTAAGCCTGCTGAGGAGAAGACTGATGATGTTGTTGTCACTGGGTTTGGATTCATAGCTCCGGGTCAACCTACTGTCTTATCTAAGCACAGCGCAAATAAGAAATTTCTGCTAAAGATAAAGGCAAGTGGAAGGTAGATTTGGAGAGCTACGCCCATTTCAGCGCGACATCCACTCTGGTTACTTGAACCGTCTGTACACCAGCTGTGACTTTGAAGCTGGCTTGGTCAATTTGATGAAGGAATGCTATGAGGTAATTTACTCACCATTCTCTTTCATAATTATCTGTCTATCAGCCGCCAAGTCTATAGGATATGATAGAATTTGAATATGTTGTAGACTTTCCAGTTGCCACTACAAACCGCACAACATCACTAGTAGCCCCCAAGGGCCGGCTTAAATCATCATGTTAAGCCGGGACTTTAAATAGTAAGAATGAACTTTGCATCTGTAGTCCCCAAGGGTCGGCTTAACAAGTATGTTAAGTCGAGACTTTAAGTAACAAAAAGCAACTTTGCATCCGTAGCCCCCAAGGGCCGGCTTAAGCAGTCATGAATAAATCGGGACTAATCATCCTGTTTGAAAACGGTAATCCAATCTGTAGTCTTCATAAACCAGATCACATCATTTGTCCGGGTCAGCAAACAATCTTGTCTTGAACAAAGAGCAATATGCATTAGCCCCAAGTGCCAAGTATAATACTTGTTTTGTGCTTGGGACTTCAAAAATTTTCTTAAGAACAATGTACATTAGCCCCCAAGTGCCAAGTATAATACTTGTATTGTGCGAGGGACTCCGCAAGTAATCATGATCATAATACCTTCCCTGTTTGCTTATGTCACAGGCTGAACTTTTTGAGAAGGACTCACAGCTCAAAGATCTGAAGGCCAATATAAAAACTTAACAGGCTGAAACATCCAAGGCCAAATCAGAATTGAAGACTGCTTTAGAGAACATTGAGCAGCTCAAGCAAAACTTCAATATTGAAAAAGATGGCTGGGAAACTGAGAAGGCAGCTCTATTGAAGAGAGCGGAAGATGCTGAAGCCGCACTTAAACCGGTGACTGAGGAATTATCCGGCTTAAAGCATCAGATCAATATCATGTCAGCAGCCATCTTCGGTAAGAACATGTCTCCCTTGCATCTTAATAACCATATTATAAATGGCTGCCGACTTACCTATAACTTTCCTGATATAGGTTCTTGAAGCACTAATTTGGGCTCAGATATGCGCGTCCGGCTTAAAGTTGTCTACACTCTTGTAGAACAATTATATATTGGCGCGCAACGAACCATTGCTGTTGTACTGCACAAGAAATCTCCCACAACACTCATCAAAGACACACTGGAGAAGCTATCCATGCTGCCTCAAAGGATTGACGACTTAAAACGGGGAGCTGCCAGAGCCGGCGCCTTGACTGCCTTAAGCCGGGCAAAGGCATGGCAAGAAGATCTTGATCCTGAGGACTTGGCCAATGGCTGCCCCAGCGTTAAAGAAGACGGATCTGCCTTCAGTGTTGATGACTTTACAGCAATAGCAAGAGCAATGCATCCTTTAGCAAGTAAGCTGGCTGACGAAACCAATCTATCCTCATACCAGGCGGCTTATGATGCCGAAAACAAGAAAGTAAACGCGCCGGTTCACGAGCCAAAGGATCTCATCCCGCCGATTCGTAAGCACACCTTCGCTCCTGATATTGATCCGTCAAATCTTATTGATGATGAAGTTGTGTTTAGAGCGTTGACCGGTATCAACTGGGCTACGCCTGACTTCCAGCTGATGGATAACCAAGGAGCTGAAGATGAAGAAGAGGCACAAGATGACCCGGAGGCGTCAACCCGCTAATAGCCATAAGCCGATTTAAGATATTTTGCTGTGTTGATATCTCAAAACACTTATCGTTGCTGGTCCATCAGATGCCTTGTAATAGGCTAGTTTAAACTCTTGATCTGCCATGCCATCGTGCATGTTTTGTTTTGCATGACACTGCTGATCTACCAATGGAAGATCTGCCACTTATGCTCATGATTTCATCAACTATGTGCACCACATTTATTACTTTACCTGCACACAAATAGATCACAAGTACCCTGGCGATTTACCCCAGGGCGGGTCATAATACCCTATTAAAACCACTGGTGACTACAAGCAGTCCATAACCAGGGCTAGTTCAATCATAATCTTATATAGACATAACAAAATATCATACCTGTGATATGTGCTCACACTGCCAGCTTATCATACCTGTGCAGTAAGGGCTACAACCCAAAAGATTGACCACACAATGCTATGTTCAGTTGACATATACCGCCGGCTTACAACGCCGTATGTAGTAAGGGGTAATATCCCAAAACTTAGAGCACAACGCTTCCAAGTATGTAAGATCATCATACACTGGCGACTTATAGTCCAAAGCCATACCGGTTTAATAAACTCCAGATAGATTCATATATGAACTATAAGGCATCATAGCCCTCATTGGTCTTCAACCATGTGTTAACATGTCACAAAAGATGAACCTCAAAAAATATGTAAATCGAATATAAATCAAAAGACAAAAATAAGGCTTTCACAGGCTGCCAAACCTTCAAATCAAGTGCTTTCAAAGGGCCGCACAACTACTGAGTTAAACCTTCATGCAACCTTATAAGCCAGGCCTCACATGACCAATCGTCATTTTAACTTTGACAAGTTCAGGGTCTGTATAAGATTGACTTGTCAAAAGTACGGCAAGTCATTCCAGTCAATCTGGGCGGAGTGGCAGACTTAAAAAGGCAGGATAACCCGGGTTTTTAGGTGAATACACCTGGCTTCCAAGCCTATTACAAGGGTCATAAAAAACTCTTGTCCGTTGAACAAAGAGCCCCCAAGTAATATTTTATTCCAGACGTACAAGTCGGATTAATAGGGTAATCATAGCTATGCTCAATGAGCAGGAAGCCCCCCAAGTATTTAGTAATCATGGCGTATAAGCCGGATCAAGAGGGTAGTCATAGCTATGCTCGATGAGCAAGAAGCCCCCAAGTGACCATATGAAGTGACGATAAAGACTCATTATTCTCAAAAATGAAACGACAGAGGCCCTGAATTATCAGGGATGCCAGCTTTATTATATTCATCATAATATATACAGTGTCAAGATATATACATCACAAGAGCTAGTGGCTCAAGTGTAATAAGGTCGAAGATGAGCAATGTTCCACGACCGGCGGGTCTCCTCCTCCGACGTGTGTGAGTCCTTGTGGCCTCGAAAGTCGATAAGGTAGTACGACCCATTGTTCAGATTTTTTCTCACCACAAAAGGCCCTTCCCAAGGTGGGGATAGTTTATGCATATCAGTTTGATCCTGGATAAGCCGGAGCACCAAGTCGCCTTCTTGGAAGGTTCTGGTTTTAACCCGGCGGCTGTGATAACAACGTAAGTCTTGCTGGTAAATCGCCGATCGAGCCTCCGCAAGGTCACGCTCCTCATCCAACAGGTCAGGTGCATCCTGACGTGCTTTTTCATTATCAGCTTCAACATAAGCCGCCACACGGGGCGAGTCGTGATGGATGTCAATAGGGAGGACCGCCTCTGCTCCGTAAACCATGAAGAAAGGCGTATAACCCATAGATCTGTTGGGGTAGTATTGATACTCCATAACACTAAGGGCAACTCTTCTACCCAACAACCCGGCGTCCTCTGCAAAGGAACCATAAGCCGGGGCTTGATGCCTCTCAAAATCTCTTGATTGGCTCGCTCAGCTTGACCATTGGACTGGGGGTGAGCCACTGATGATACATCAAGTCGGATATGCTCACGTTGACAAAATTCTTTCATAGCACCCTTGGAAAGATTATTACCATTATAAGTTATAATGCTATGGGGAAAGCCAAAATGGAAAATCACCTTTTTGATGAATTGCACCGCCGTCGTCGCGTCACACTTACTAACCGGCTCTGCTTCAACCCACTTCGTAAATTTGTCAACCGCCACCAAAAGGTGGGTCTTTTTATCTTTCAACCTTTTGAAAGGCCCAACCATATCAAGCCCCCAGACTGCAAACGACCAAGCAATTGGAATCATCCTCAATTCTTGAGCCGGCACATGAGCTCGTCGTGAAAATTTCTGACAACCATCACATTTACTAACCAAATCCTCTACGTCAGCATGAGCCGTCATCCAATAAAACCCATGATGGAAAGCCTTGGCTACAAGAGACTTAGAGCCGGCATGATGACCACAATCTCCTTCATGAATCTCTCGTAGAATCTCACAGCCTTCCTCAGGAGAAACACAACGTTGAAACGCCCCTGTGACACTACGATGATGCATCTCTCCATTGACAATAGTCATTGACTTAGACTGCCGGGTTATCTGCCTGGCCAAAGTTTCAACCTCAGGTAACTCACCTGGGGTCATATAAGCCAAATATGGAACTGTCCAATCAGGAATAACATAAAGAGCCGCCACCAATTGTGCTTCCGGGTCAGGAATAGCTAAATCTTCCTCTGTAGGCAATTTGACTGAAGGGTTATGCAGAATATCTAGGAAAGTGTTAGGTGGCACCGGCTTACGCTGGGACCCTAACCGGCTCAAAGCATCAGCCGCCTCATTTTACCTGCGATCAACATGTTCAGCTTGATAACCTTTGAAGTGACCAGCGATAGCATCAACCTCTCGGCGATAAGCCGCCATGAGTGGATCCTTGGAATCCCAAGTGCCAGAAACTTGCTGAGATACCAGATCTGAGTCACCAAAATACCTCACCCTGCTTAAGTTCATCTCCTTAGCCATTCGAAGACCATGGAGCAAGGCCTCATACTCATCTGCATTGTTAGACAAGGGAACATCAACCGGAGAACGTAAGAAATTTATCACCTTGTGGGGAAGCCAAAACAACTCCAGCCCCCGAGCCCTCCACTGCCTGGATCCATCAAAGTGAATAGTCCAATATGTGTTATCCAGCTTCTCCTCGGGTATTTGCAACTCCGTCCAATCATTAATGAAATCCACAAGTGCTTGAGACTTGATGGCTGTGCGAGGCATATGTTTCAAACCATGAGGTCCGAGCTCAATGGCCCACTTGGCTATCCGACCTGTGGCTTCTCTGTTTTGAATGATATCCCCCAAAGGAGCAGAACTAACCACAGTGATGGGATGACCCAGAAAATATTGCTTGAGCTTTCGGCTAGCCATGAACACTCCATATACAAGCTTCTGCCAATGTGGATACCTCTTCCTGGACTCAATAAGCACCTCACTGATGTAGTAAACTGGCCGCTGAACCGGATGCTCCTTGCCTGATTCCTTCCTTTCCACCACAATGGCTACACTGACAGCTCGGCTATTGGCAGCCACATATAACAACAAAGGCTCTTTATTAATGGGAGCAGCAAGAACCGGCGGGTCAGCCAACTGTTTCTTCAAGGCCTCAAACGCCTGATCAGCAGCATCACTCCAAACAAAGTGATCTGTCTTCTTCATTATGTGGTAAAGAGGGATAGCCTTCTCACCCAACTAGCTTATGAACCGGCTTAAGGCCGCAATATGACTTGCCAAATGCTGAACATCATTGATACACGCCGGTTTAGCCAGAGAGGTGATAGCCTTTATTTTCTCCGGGTTAACTTCAATACCTTGTTCTGAAACCAGAAAACCCAAGAGCTTGCCTGCTGGCACACCAAAGACACACTTGGCCGGGTTAAGCATCATCTTGTAAACCCGGAGATTGTCGAAGGTCTCCTTCAAATCATCTATCAGGGTCTCCTTCTTCCTGGACTTCACCAAAATATCATCCACATAAGCATGAACATTACGCCCGATTTGATTATGAAGGCAATTCTGCACACATCGCTGGTAAGTTGCCTGGGCAATCTTAAGGCTAAAAGTCATAGATACATAACAGAAGGCTCCAAAAGGAGTGATGAAAGCCGTCTTCTCCTGGTCCTTAACTGCCATCTTGATCTGATGATAACCAGAATAAGCATCCAAAAAACTCAAACATTCACAACCCGCCATAGCATCAATGATCTGATCAATATGGGGGAGAGCAAAAGGATCAGCAGGACAGGCCTTATTAAGGCCTGTGTAATCCACAGACATGCACCAAGTGTCGTTTTTCTTAAGCACTAGCACCGGTTAGCCAACCACTCAGGATGAAAAACTTCAACAATGAACCCAGCCGCCAAGAGCCGGGCTACTTCTTCACCAATAGCCTTGTGCCTCTCTTCATTGAAACGGTGAAGGAATTGCTTGACTGGTTTAAACTTTGGATCAATATTGAGAGTGTGCTCAGCGAGTTCCCTTGGTACACCTGGCATGTCTGAAGGCTTCCATGCAAAGATGTCCCGGTTCTCACGGATGAACTCGATGAGCGCGCTTTCCTATTCGGATCCAGATTCGCACTGATGCTGAACTGCTTGGACGAATCACCAGGAATGAAGGCAACTAGCTTAGTGTCATCCGCCGACTTAAACTTCAACAAGGGGTTGTACTCTGTGGTTGGTTTCTTCAAAGACGTCATGTCCGCCGGGTCAACATTGTCCTTATAAAATTTCAATTCCTCTATTGCACAAACAGACTCAGTGTAAGCAGCATCGCCTTCTTCACACTCCAAGGCTATCTTACGACTTCCATGTACTGTGATAGTGCCCTTGTGACCCGGCATCTTAAGCTGCAAATAAACATAACAAGGCCTTGCCATGAACTTAGCATAAGCCGGCCACCCAAACAGAGCGTGATACACGCTCTGGATCTTGACCACTTCGAAGGCCAACGTCTCAGATCTGGAATCATACTCATCTCCAAAGGCCACCTCCAAAGATATATTGCCCACTGGATATGCCGACTTACCAGGCACCACACCGTGAAAAACAGTGTTCGACGGCTTAAGATTTTTATCAGTTAATCCCATGCGACGGAAAGTATCATAATAAAGGATATTAATGCTAGTGCCTCCATCCATGAGCACCTTAGTGAATTTGTATCCTCCAACCTGAGGTGCCACCACCAAAGCCAAGTGACCCGGGTTATCAACCCGGGGCGGGTGATCTTCACGGCTCCACAGAATAGGGTGTTCAGACCATCGCAAGTAACGGGGAATTGTCGGCTCAACCGCGTTTACTGCTCTTTTATGGAGCTTTTGATCTCGCTTACACAGACTCGTGGTGAAAACGTGATACTACCCACTATTCAACTGCTTCGGATTACTTTGATAACTAGACTGCTGCTGTTGATTCCCCTGACCTGACTGTTGATTATAACCACCCTGATTGCCTTGGCCTTGAAAACCGGCATTTGAACCGCCACCACCATAACCTGGACCATGAGAACCGGAACCTGAACTGCCGTTCGGCCCATGATTGTCCTTGAAATTTTTTGACTTTCTGTACTCCTTCATAATGAAACAATCCTTCTAGAGGTGAGCGGCTGGCCTTTCCCCTGTACCATGCTTCGGGCAGGGCTGATTCATCAGCTCCTCAAGATTGAAATGTGGCCCTCCAAACTGAGGAGGTGGCTTTCCCTTACGACACTGACCATTGTTCTGTGTATTGGTGTTAGCCACAAAATCCAAATTACTGTCAGCTTTGTGCTTACCATTGCCCCCCTGACTCGTCGGGTTATGCTGCTGCCCCTTGGTGTTGCTACTCTTATTTCCCTTACCCGGATTTTCATCATCAGACTCGAGGTCCTTGGTACTATCAGATTCGGCATACTTGACTAGAGCCGCCATTAGCTCCCCCATGTCACTGCAGTGGTGTTTGAGCCGTCCTAATTTCAGCTTAAGGGGCATGAAACGACAGTTCTTTTCTAACATCAAGACTGCTGAATCGGCATTGATGCGATCCGACGAGTGCAGGATAGCTGAGACCCGGTGCACCCAATGGGTTGTTGACTCGCCCTCTTCCTGGACACAGGAGTCCAAATCCACAATTGACATGGGCTGCTTGCATGTGTCTTTGAAATTCTGGATAAACCGGGCTTTCAACTCGGCCCATGATCCAACGGAGTTGGCAGGCAGCCCTTTCAACCAAGTACGGGCCGTCCATCCAAGATCAAAGTGAAATACTTAGCACATGCAGCACCAACATCCAGCAGCTCCATTGCCATTTCATAACTCTCAACCCAAGCCTCAGGGGGTTGATTTGCCGTGTAGTTAGGCACCTTACGAGGACCCTTGAAATCCTTGGGTAAATGCTCGTTACGCAGAGCCGGCACTAAACATGGTGGTTCTAGAGGTTACGTCTGCCTCCACCGAAGCTGTCGGATAAACTGGAGCATGTTGATGAGCCGTTTGCTGAGCCGCCAGCTAGGCCTCCCGACGCGCTTTAACATCCCAAATTTTCAATTTGGTATGTTATACATAGATCATCATTGCATATCATATTTTATTGCATTTTGACAAATCCTCGATAAATCCTAAGCAACTCAAGGACCCTCGGAGAGAGTTGGGGATTTTCTCAAATTTTCATATTTGATTTTCATCAAATAATAAGACGAGGATTTTGGTTTTAATTATTTTTCTCTCCGGAAAAATATTTCATTAAACAAAATAAATGAGAGGAGAAAATATGACTTCTCCAAAACAATTGAAATACTGGAGGAAAAATGTTAAAATCATTTATTGGATTTTATTCGCAATTTTAATTGCATTAAAAATATTGCATATTTTCAAAAATTTATTTTGTGTTAAAAAAATGTTCACCCTATTCTAGATTTTCTAACTAGACGGGGAAATTTGTTTTATCTTTTTTGGATTTTTATTTATTTTTCTATGAATTATTTTCCGCGGAACGTATTTAAAAAAAATGCGCAGCGCCCGACTGGGCCGAGGCCCAGCCGAGCCGCCGGCCCGCCCGCGGGATCTCCTCCCGCGCACGACGCCCGCCGCCGCCGGAGTCCGCCATGGACACGGGAGCCCCGCCGCCGCCTAGCCCCTTCCCCCCTTCTATATATACCCCCCCTCTCCTCGTCCCTCTCACCCCGCCGCCGGAGCCGCACTCGCCGCCGCCCGCTGCACCCGCGCCGCCGCCGCCTTGCACTCGCCGCCGCCGCTCGCCGCCCCGAGCCCCCGAGCCGCCCGAGCCCCGCCGCCCCGCCGCCCCTCGCCGGAGTCGCCGGAGCCCCGCCGGAGCCCGTCCCCGAGGTAGCCGCACCTCGCCTCGTTTGCCGGTTTTTGTTAAAAAAACATTCGTTTTAAAAATAAAAAAACCCTAGATCGGTTTTTTTTCGGTTTTGTTATTTTGTGAGCGTTCACCGACTCGTTCGTTTTAACGAACGCGTTCGTCGGATTTTCTCTGTTAACGAACGTCCGTTCTTTAACCATTCGTCCGTTTTTCTTTTTCGTCGGATTTTTTCCTGATTTTTCTCAGATTCGATTTCTGATCGAATCTTCGTTTCTGTTTAACTTCTCGCTCGTTTATCGGAATCAGGCGATTCAAGCGCCTAGAGTTTCGTCTCGAAATTCTCTTTCCGTTTAACCTACTCAAACAAGTTTTTGCTACTGTAAAATTTTGACCTAGATCCAGATTAGTAAACGAAGCTTGTTTCTTTCACCGTTTGACTTTCGTTGCTTCGTTCGAGTTGATTCTTTTTGCAAACCGGAGTTCTTAAGTTGAACTTTCTGGTTGGATCTTTCATTCGAGTTTTACCTGTGCATTAGATGAGTACTGATTGTCTGCTTGTTTGTTTGCGATAGAGTACCCGGAGTGTGCCGCTTGTTACTTCGAATCGCTAGGTTTTGCGGATCATCAGCAAGGCAAGTAACACTTTGATCATACCTTCCATACCCAGTTTTTATTGCATTAGATCTATTCCTCAAACATTGCATGATTAGGATCTAATTAAATTGTGGGTACTGGGAAGTAGTTGAGGTAGTACCTATTACCTGTTTTCTTATCAAACCCTTGGGAGTTACTTCTACGTTGCTATTATATTGCCATGCTATGCTCGTAGACGTGGATTTGGGTTTGAGAGATATTCATGACAGATGTGAGATTGTTAATAATGGTTTACCTAAGGTGGCAACTAAAACTCACATCTGGGTGGATTGAGGCACCTGGAGAATCCAGTGTTGTCTGTTTGTATAAGGACCGCCACCCAGGCTCAAAGGGATCATAAGATTATTCATGCTAGAAACTTCCGTGTGCAGCCACAAGCTATTATGGGCTCTAGCATAGTTGAGTAGGTTACATGATCTCTTGAAGAGGTGGGCTAGCAGATGTAGGGGAAAGTAGGTGTACCGGTCCATCCAGAGTAAAGAGTGATTGTTCCTGAAAGACTGTGTCTCGGTCATCCGTTTCTCAAACATCATGCAGTGCGAGAATCAAGCGGAGGCGATCGAGTCTTGTGGGGAAAAGTGCGCAAACCTCTGCAGAGTGTACAAACTAATCATGGTTAGCCGTGTCCCCGGTTATGGACAACTTGAGTATCTAGTACCTGGATTATCATTTGAATCTCATCACCATGTTACTTTTAATTAATTTTGTGGGTTATGATGACACTTAATTGGGATTGAGTTGGAGGTACCTTCTCAATGTTTAACAACCACCATGATAGTTAAATAAAATTTATTCCTTTGAAGTAGGGAAAAATTGGCTTTTCGCAAAATTGTAACCATAGAGCTTTCCACCAGCCATATATGCATGTAGTATAGCATTATTATTGTTCATTATTCTCTATGTGTTACTTTGCCAGCATATTCTATGTGCTGACCCGTTTTCGGGCTGCAACGTTTCATGTTGCAGACTTTTCAGACGACGAGTAAGGTGCCTTAGGTCGTGGTCTTATACTCAGTGATGCCGCTGGAGTTGATGGACTCACTTATCTTCCAAGTCTTCCGCTGTTATCGTATTTAGATGGCCTTAAGCCATATTTATCATACTTAATCTCTTTGGAGATATTCGATGTAATAAGTGTGTGATTGCTACTCTGTTATAAATCCTCCATTTGTACTGTGCGTGTCAGCATTACTGATCCAGGGATGACACTGGTGCACAGCAGCACAGACCATTTGAGGTCTGGTCGCTACAAAGTTGGTATCAGAGCACACGCTGACTGTAGGACACGACCACTAAGCTTAAGCCCTAGAAAGCTTCTCTCTTCTCATTTCTGACCCCTCTCCTTTTTCTACTCTTTTAGGAATGGCGGATACAAGGAGCAAGTTCATGCAACCAGATGAAGACACGCCTTTTGGTCGACACTTGAAGGAAGTCACTAAGTATTTGAACATAGGAATACCAAGCATCACCGGAACCTACAACGCCACATTACCCGAAGAGGAGAGCTGGAAGATTCAAGTTCACATTCCAGGAAGGACGTTTGTGCCAGTTACTGAACCCATAAGATTGGTTTTCGAAGCACCAACCTGGAGTTTAGGGAAGAGCATGGCCGCACACATCGCTATGGGACGCATTGGAGAAGTCTACCACCAGGAGCTTAAGGATACAATTTATCAGATTTGTGGACGCCGAGACGCGCAATGGGAGATGATCAGAACCAAGAAGGATGGATCAATCGCAGCTTTCATCCAGGAGCAAAACCAACATATTCGTCGCCAGGAGAACCAGATGTGCACGGACAAGGAAGAACTGAAGAAGGCATTGACGAAGATCAAGGAGCTGGAGGAAGAACTCAAGGCTACACGCGAGGATTATATGGAGGAAATCATCGCACTAGTAGGGAAGAATGACGACCTGGAGAAGAAGATTGGAGTATTCATGGGAAATCCAGTGCCAAAAGCAGAAGTTGACGAATGCACTTGTCCGGATAACTACATCATCATCGACGACACCGACTCAGAACCAAGTGAAGATGACTGGGTTGACGAAGCTGGAGCAGACATCATGGAGTCTTCAACGGATCAGAATTTTTAGTAGACCACCATATCAGTAGTAGTTTTCCCCCATTTAATAGTATAGTTCAAGCACTTTGTAACGCTAGTTAGATCGATTGTTTTGCCTTGTTTGAATTGATTAAGTGATATTGATTGTATTTGCCTCATGAGCATATGGGTAGTGTTTTCTCTCTAGACCTCATTCTATTCTTAACTCTCATCTTTTCTAAACCTATCAGATGCCTCCGAGACGCGACACCGGATTTGTTTTCCCACCGGAGATCACCCAGTTGATTCAGCAACAGAATGCCCTGATGCAAGTGTTAGTGCAGAACCAAGGCAACAACAACAACAACCCACCGCCACCACCACCTGTTGATCACTTAGCCCGTTTCTTGAGGCTAAACCCGCCGGTGTTTTCCAGTAGCACCGAGCCGATTGTTGCAGATGATTGGCTCCGCAAAGTTGGAAGGGAGTTGACCACTGCAGGATGCACAGATGCGGAAAGAGTGCGTTTTGCCGCACATCAGCTTGATGGACCCGCAGCATCATGGTGGGAGAATTATACAGCCACGCACCCCATTGACACTGTCACATGGGATCAGTTTCAGCAAGCTTTCCGTACCGCACATGTTTCAGCAGGAGCTATGGCTATGAAGAAGCGTGAGTTTCGCAACCTACGCCAAGGAGGACGCACCGTAGGCCAGTATGTGGAGGATTTCAGTAAGTTAGCACGTTATGCACCAGATGACGTTGCTACAGATGCAGCCAAGCAGGAGAAATTTTTGGAAGGACTGAATGATGAACTGAGTATGCAGTTGATGGTAGCAACCTTCAACAACTACCAGGAGCTGGTAGATAGAGCTCTCATGATTGAAGGGAAGCAACAGCAGATTGAAAATCGTAAGAGGAAGTATGGACAAGGGAAGTACAATTCTGGAGCTCAACAGAAGCCACGATTTGCCCCGAAACCGGGAGGACAGTTTCAGCATACCCATGGAGGAGGTAGTTCGCACAACCATAATGGCTCCAAGAATGGTAATGGGAATGGAGGAAGCAACGGACAGAACCGTACCAACCCATCTACCCCAACCAAGAGGGATCTAAGTCACATTACTTGCTTCAAGTGCCAGAAGACTGGACACTATGCAACTGATTGTCCTGAAGCCCAAAATGGAAATGGCAATGGAAGCTCTGGGAAGAAGCCGAACCCGTTCAACAAAGGACATGTGAACCACGTGAGCGTGGAGGAGGTTGAAGCTCAGCCTGATGCAGTAATAGGTAAGTTTTTGGTTAAGTCATTTACTGCAACCGTTCTTTTCGATACTGGTGCATCGCATTCATACATATCAAGGGGATTTGTGAATAAGTTTAAGATGTCCACCCAAGTTCTCAAAACCCCTATGTTAGTAACCTCGCCAGGAGCAGAGTATATGGCAAGCCAAGGATGTTTTCAGATACCATTGGCCATTGGTAGGCATGTTTTCCCCTCAGACCTCATAGTTTTGGAGTCGCAAGGTTTGGATGTGATTTTGGGAATGGATTGGCTATCGTTGTATGGAGGAAACATCGATTGTGCCAGCAAGACGATTTTGCTTACCACCCCAGAAGGAAAAAGGATCAAGTATGTATCCCGGCATATGCCGAAGAGGACTCAAGTGAATTCCTTATCAGGAGTTGTACAGGAGGAAGTACCAGTGGTGAAGGATTATCCGGATGTATTTCCAGAAGAGTTGCCAGGCATGCCACCAGATAGAGACATTGAGTTCTTGATTGAACTTTTGCCAGGCACAGGGCCAATATCTAAGAGACCGTACAGGATGCCCGCAAAGGATTTGGAGGAAATTAAGAAGCAGATCAAGGAGTTACTGGATAAAGGCTATATTCGCCCAAGTTCGTCACCTTGGGGATCACCAGTACTTCTAGTGGAGAAGAAAGATGGATCGCTGAGGATGGTTGTTGATTACCGAGGATTGAATGAAGTGACCATCAAAAACAAGTACCCACTGCCGATGATCAATGATTTGTTTGACCGCCTACAAGGAGCTAAAGTATTTTCCAAGATCGATCTACGATCAGGATACCATCAGTTAAAGATTCGAGAGCAGGATATACCTAAGACGGCTTTTACCACCAGATATGGATTGTATGAGTATACCGTTATGTCATTTGGTCTGACTAACGCACCTGCCTATTTCATGAACCTGATGAACAAAGTGTTTATGGAGTTTTTGGATAAGTTCGTCGTGGTGTTCATTGACGATATTTTAGTCTTTTCCAAGAATGAGGAAGAGCATGAGGAGCATTTACGATTGGTACTTGAGAAGCTCAGAGAACATCAGTTATACGCCAAGTTCAGCAAATGTGAATTTTGGCTGAAGGAAGTTGGATTCCTTGGACATGTTATTTCTGGAGAAGGAATAGCAGTAGACCCTGCCAAGGTTGACACAGTGACAAGTTGGGAATCACCCACGACAGTTGGAGAAATCCGGAGTTTTCTTGGACTTGCAGGATACTACCGGAGATTCATCGAGAATTTCTCGAAGATTGCTAAGCCCATGACTGAGCTATTGAAGAAGGACACCAAATTCAATTGGACTGAGGAATGTGAAGCTAGTTTCCAAGAGTTGAAGAAACGATTGGTTACATCACCAGTGTTGATTCTGCCAGATCAACGCAAGGATTATGAAGTTTATTGCGACGCTTCTCGTCGAGGACTTGGAGCAGTGCTTATGCAGGAAGGAAGAGTTGTGTCATATGCTTCACGACAACTTAAACCCCATGAGAAGAATTATGCTACGCATGATTTGGAGTTAGCAGCCGTGGTGCATGCATTGAAGACATGGAGACATTTTCTCATCGGAAACCATTGTGAGGTGTACACGGATCACAAGAGTTTGAAGTATATTTTCACGCAGAAGGAGTTAAATCTCAGACAGAGGAGATGGTTGGAGCTCATTAAGGATTATGATATGAGATTGCATTATCACCCAGGAAAGGCTAACGTAGTAGCAGACGCGTTGAGCCGCAAGAGTCATGTCAACACCCTCATGACAGGAGAGCTACCTCAGGAGTTAGCCGAGGACCTTCGCGAGCTATGTTTGGAGATAGTCCCAAGAGGCTATTTAGCGACATTGGAGATTCAGTCTACCTTGATGGAAAGGATCAGAGAAGCTCAGAAGACAGACAAGGAGATTGAAGAGATAAAGGAGAAGATGAGCAAAGGAAAAGCCAAGGGATTTCGTGAGGATGAGCACGATACCTTATGGTTTGAGGACCGAGTATATGTGCCAAATGATCCGGAGATCAGGAAGTTGATTTTGCAAGAAGCCCATGATTCACCGTACTCGATTCACCCAGGGAATACCAAGATGTATTTGGATCTGAAGAATACTTTCTGGTGGACCGGAATGAAGAAGGATATTGCAGAGTATGTAGCAGTTTGTGATGTGTGTCAGAGAGTGAAGGCAGAGCATCAGAAGCCAGCAGGATTGCTACAACCATTGCCGATACCCGAATGGAAGTGGGATAAAATAGGCATGGATTTTATCACAGGATTACCCAGGACTCGTTCAGGCTATGACTCAATATGGGTTGTAGTCGACCGTTTGACGAAAGTGGCTCATTTCATTCCAGTGAAGACCACTTACACCAGTACTAAGTTGGCAAAGATATACATGACCAGGATCGTATGTTTGCATGGAGTTCCGAGGACCATTGTATCAGACAGAGGAACCCAATTTACCTCGAAGTTTTGGAAGCAGTTACATGAAACATTGGGAACCAGGCTGGAATTTAGTACAGCTTTTCACCCACAGACAGATGGACAGACCGAGAGAGTCAACCAGATTTTGGAGGACATGTTGAGAGCTTGTGCACTAGATTATGGATCTAGTTGGGACGACAATTTGCCATATGCGGAGTTTTCGTATAACAACAGTTATCAAACCAGTTTGAAGATGGCCCCTTTCGAAGCTTTGTACGGAAGGAGGTGTAGAACACCGTTGTTATGGGACGAAGTTGGAGACCGTCAGTTGTTTGGACCAGATTTGATTAAGGAGTCTGAACAGAAAGTGAGGTTGATTCGCGATAGACTCAAGGTAGCCCAATCCAGGCAGAAGAGTTATGCTGATTCTAAACGAAAGGAGACAGTTCACGAAGTCGGAGACCGAGTTTATCTTCGAGTATCACCACTTCGAGGAGTGAAGCGCTTTGGAGTTAAGGGAAAGTTAGCACCCCGTTTTATCGGACCATACAGAGTTGTGGGACGTATGGGAGAGGTTGCCTACAAGCTGGAATTGCCCGAAGGATTGTCTGGAGTTCATGATGTATTTCACGTTTCCCAGTTGAAGAAGTGCCACGCAGAGATGGCTGAGATACCACTGAGAGATACTGTGCCACTGGAAGCGATTCAGCTGGAAAGTGATTTGACCTATGAGGAGAAACCAGTTAAGATTCTTGAGTATGCCAGCCGAGTTACCAGCAGTAAGGTTATCAAGTTTTGCAAAGTCCAGTGGAGTCACCACACGAAAGATGAAGCCACCTGGGAGCGAGAGGAAGATCTACGGAAGGACCACTCCCACCTGTTTTCTAGCCAACCCGAATCTCGAGGGCGAGATTCATCTTAAGGGGGGTAGGTTTGTAACATCCCAAATTTTCAATTTGGTATGTTATACATAGATCATCATTGCATATCATATTTTATTGCATTTTGGCAAATCCTCGATAAATCCTAAGCAACTCAAGGACCCTCGGAGAGAGTTGGGGATTTTCTCGAATTTTCATATTTGATTTTCATCAAATAATAAGACGAGGATTTTGGTTTTAATTATTTTTCTCTCCGGAAAAATATTTCATTAAACAAAATAAATGAGAGGAGAAAATATGACTTCTCCAAAACAATTGAAATACTGGAGGAAAAATGTTAAAATCATTTATTGGATTTTATTCGGATTTTATTTGCAATTTTAAGTGCATTAAAAATATTGCATATTTTCAAAAATTTATTTTGTGTTAAAAAATGTTCACCCTATTCTAGATTTTCTAACTAGACGGGGAAATTTTGTTTTATCTTTTTTGGATTTTTATTTATTTTTCTATGAATTATTTTCCGCGGAACGTATTTTAAAAAAAATGCGCAGCGCCCGACTGGGCCGAGCCGCCGGCCTGCCCGCGGGATCTCCTCCCCGCGCACGACGCCCGCCGCCGTCGGAGTCCGCCATGGACACGGGAGCCCCGCCGCCGCCTAGCCCCTTCCCCCAAGCCACTTTCCCCCCCCCCTTCTATATATACCCCCCCTCTCCTCCTCCCTCTCACCCCGCCGCCGGAGCCGCACTCGCCGCCGCCCGCTGCACTTGCGCCGCCGCCGCCTTGCACTCGCCGCCGCCGCTCGCCGCCCCTCGCCCCCGAGCCGCCCGAGCCCCGCCGCCCCTCGCCGGAGTCGCCGGAGCCCCGCCGGAGCCCGTCCCCGAGGTAGCCGCACCTCGCCTCGTTTGCCGGTTTTTGTTAAAAAAAACGTTCGTTTAAAAAAAACCCTAGATCGGTTTTTTTTTGGTTTTGTTATTTTGTGAGCGTTCACCGACTCGTTCGTTTTAACGAACGCGTTCGTCAGATTTTCTCTGTTAACGAACGTCCGTTCTTTAACCGTTCGTCCGTTTTTCTTTTTCGTCGGATTTTTCCTGATTTTCTCAGATTCGATTTCTGATCGAATCTTCGTTTCTGTTTAACTTCTCGCTCGTTTATCGGAATCAGGCGATTCAAGCGCCTAGAGTTTCGTCTCGAAATTCTCTTTCCGTTTAACCTACTCAAACAAGTTTTTGCTACTGTAAAATTTGACCTAGATCCAGATTAGTAAACGAAGCTTGTTTCTTTCACCGTTTGACTTTCGTTGCTTCGTTCGAGTTGATTCTTTTTGCAAACCGGAGTTCTTAAGTTGAACTTTCTGGTTGGATCTTTCATTCGAGTTTTACCTGTGCATTAGATGAGTACTGATTGTTTGCTTGTTTGTTTGCGATAGAGTACCCGGAGTGTGCCGCTTGTTACTTCGAATCGCTAGGTTTTGCGGATCATCAGCAAGGCAAGTAACACTTTGATCATACCTTCCATACCCAGTTTTTATTGCATTAGATCTATTCCTCAAACATTGCATGATTAGGATCTAATTAAATTGTGGGTACTGGGAAGTAGTTGAGGTAGTACCTATTACCTGTTTTCTTATCAAACCCTTGGGAGTTACTTCTACGTTGCTATTATATTGCCATGCTATGCTCGTAGACGTGGATTTGGGTTTGAGAGATATTCATGACAGATGTGAGATTGTTAATAATGGTTTACCTAAGGTGGCAACTAAAACTCACATCTGGGTGGATTGAGGCACCTGGAGAATCCAGTGTTGTCTGTTTGTATAAGGACCGCCACCCAGGCTCAAAGGGATCATAAGATTATTCATGCTAGAAACTTCCGTGTGCAGCCACAAGCTATTATGGGCTCTAGCATAGTTGAGTAGGTTACATGATCTCTTGAAGAGGTGGGCTAGCAGATGTAGGGGAAAGTAGGTGTACCGGTCCATCCAGAGTAAAGAGTGATTGTTCCTGAAAGACTGTGTCTCGGTCATCCGTTTCTCAAACATCATGCAGTGCGAGAATCAAGCGGAGGCGATCGAGTCTTGTGGGGAAAAGTGCGCAAACCTCTGCAGAGTGTACAAACTAATCATGGTTAGCCGTGTCCCCGGTTATGGACAACTTGAGTATCTAGTACCTGGATTATCATTTGAATCTCATCACCATGTTACTTTTAATTAATTTTGTGGGTTATGAGGACACTTAATTGGGATTGAGTTGGAGGTACCTTCTCAATGTTTAACAACCACCATGATAGTTAAATAAAATTTATTCCCTTGAAGTAGGGAAAAATTGGCTTTTCGCAAAATTGTAACCATAGAGCTTTCCACCAGCCATATATGCATGCAGTATAGCATTATTGTGGTTCATTATTCTCTATGTGTTACTTTGCCAGCATATTCTATGTGCTGACCCGTTTTCGGGCTGCCACGTTTCATGTTGCAGACTTTTCAGACGACGAGTAAGGTGCCTTAGGTCGTGGTCTTATACTCAGTGATGCCGCTGGAGTTGATGGACTCACTTATCTTCCAAGTCTTTCGCTGTTATCGTATTTAGATGGCCTTAAGCCATATTTATCATACTTAATCTCTTTGGAGATATTCGATGTAATAAGTGTGTGATTGCTACTCTGTTATAAATCCTCCATTTGTACTGTGTGTGTCAGCATTACTGATCCAGGGATGACACTGGTGCACAGCAGCACAGACCATTTGAGGTCTGGTCGCTACACGCGCTCTGCCCTGATCACCAGAGTCTGAGCATTAGCACCACCGTGCGCCGAGTCATGTCCACGAGGCTGGTTGCGGCGCTGCGCACTGCTTGAAACCGCTGGTGAGTCAATGTGCCTGCTGTAACTCCGGCTTGGATGAGGAGTTGAGTGAATCCGCTCGCGACTATAAGAATAAGCCGCTTGCTGCTCTAATGCTGTCTGAAGAAGTTCTCTGGCCCGCCGTGCCTCTATCGCTGTGGGAGACTCACCTTCAACTGGTAAAGCCGCCAATCGCATTGCCGCAGCAATCATATTATCCAAAGGGTTAGAATAATGATCCGGTGGTGTCGGTACATACTGAGGCGGAGTAGTATTCAAACAGAGCGGATCTGTCGTGCGCGGCTGAGCCGACGCTCCAGCCCTAGGCGCTTCGACCGCCCGGTTCACCTCCGGCAGGTTACTGGTGTTGGGGAACGTAGTAATTTCAACAAATTTCCTACGCACTCGCAAGATCATGGTGATGCATAGCAACGAGAGGGGAGAGTGTTGTCCACGTAACCTTGTAGACCGAAAGCAGAAGCATTAGCACAACGCGGTTCATGTAGTCGTACGTCTTCATGATCCGACCGATCCAAGTACCGAACACACGGCACCTCCGAGTTCAGCACATGTTCAGCTCGACGACGTTCCGCGAACTCCGATCCAGCAGAGCTTCAGGGGAGAGTTCTGTCAGAACGACGGCGTGATGACGGTGATGATGTTGCTACCGACGCAGGGCTTCGCCTAAGCACTGCTACGATATGACCGAGGTGGAATATGGTGGAGGGGCACCGCACACGGCTGGGAGAGATCAATAGATCAACTTGTGTGTCTAGTGGTGCCCCCTGCCCCCGTATATAAAGGAGCAAGGGGGAGAGGAGGCCGGCCAAGGAGGGCATGCCAAGGGGGGAGTCCTACTCCCACCGGGAGTAGGACTCCTCCTTTTCCTTGCTGGAGTAGGAGAACGGAAGGAAGGGAGAGAGGAGGAGAAGGAAAAAGGGGGGCGCCGCCCCCTCCTTGTCCAATTCGGACTAGAGGGGGAGGGGGCGCGCGGCTGCCCTGGCCGCCCCTCCTCTTCTCCCACTAAGGCCCATTAGGCCCAATATGGTTCCGGTAACCCCCCGGTACTCCGGTAAATGTCCGAAACCTCCCGAAACACTTCCGGTGTCCGAACATAGTCATCCAATATATCGATCTTTACGTCTCGACCATTTCGAGACTCCTTGTCATGTCTGTGATTAAATCCGGGACTCAGAACTACCTTCGTTACATCAAAACACAAAAACTCATAATACCGATCGTCACCAAACTTTAAGCGTGCGGACCCTACGGGTTGGAGAACTATGTAGACATGACCGAGACACGTCTCCGATCAATAACCAATAGCGGAACCTGGATGCTCATATTGGCTCCCACATATTCTACGAAGATCTTTATCGGTCAAACCGCATAACAACATACGTTGTTCCCTTTGTCATCGGTATGTTACTTACCCGAGATTCGATCGTCGGTATCTCAATACCTTGTTCAATCTCGTTACCGGCAAGTCTCTTTACTCGTTATGTAATGCATCATCCCGCAACTAACTCATTAGTCACATTTCATGCAAGGCTTATACCGAGAGGGCCCAGAGATACCTCTCTGACAGTCGGAGTGACAAATCCTTATCTCGAAATACGCCAACTCAACAAGTACCTTCGGAGACACCTGTAGAGCACCTTTATAATCACCCAGTTATGTTGTGATGTTTGGTAGCACACAAAGTGTTCCTCCGGTAATCGGGAGTTGCATAATCTCATAGTTATAGGAACATGTATAAGTCATGAAGAAAGCAATAGCAGTAAACTAAACGATCAAGTGCTAAGCTAACGGAATGGGTCAAGTCAATCACATCATTCTCCTAATGATGTGATCCCGTTTATCAAATGACAACTCATGTCTATGGCTAGGAAACTTAACCATCTTTGATCAACGAGCTAGTCAAGTAGAGGCATACTAGTGACACTCTGGTTTGTCTATGTATTCACACATGTATTATGTTTCTAGTTAATACAATTCTAGCATGAATAATAAACATTTATCATGAAATAAGGTAATAAATAATAACTTTATTATTGCCTCCAGGGCATATTTCCTTCAGTCTCCCACTTGCACTAGAGTCAATAATCTAGTTCATATCGCCATGTGATTTATCACCAATAGTTCACATCATCATGTGATTAACACCCATAGTTCACATCATCATGTGACCAACACCAAAAGGGTTTACTAGAGTCAATAATCTAGTTCACATCGCTATGTGATTAACACCCAAAGAGTACTAAGGTGTGATCATGTTTTGCTTGTGAGAGAAGTTTAGTCAACAGGTCTGCATCAGATCCGTATGTATTTTGCAAATTTCTATGTCAACAATGCTCTGCATGGAGCTACTCTAGCTAATTGCTCCCACTTTCAATATGTATCCAGATTGAGACTTAGAGTCATCTGGATCAGTGTCAAAACATGCATCGACGTAACCCTTTACGACGAACTTTTTGTCACCTCCATAATCAAGAAAATAATTTTGACCGCTGTCCAGTGATCTACTCCTAGATCACTATTGTACTCCCTTGTTAAACTCAGTGTAGGGTATACAATAGATCTGGTACACAGCATGGCATACTTTATAGAACCTATGGCTGAGGCATAGGGATGACTTTCATTCTCTTCATATCTTCTGGCGTGGTCGGGTTTTGAGTTTTACTCAATTTCACACCTTGTAACATAGGCAAGAACTATTTCTTTGACTGTTCTATTTTCAACTACTTCAAAATCTTGTCAAGGTATGTACTCATTGAAAGAACTTATCAAGCGTCTTGATCAATCTCTATAGATCTTGATGCTCAATATGTAAGAAGCTTCACCGAGGTCTTTCTTTGAAAAACTCCTTTCAAATACTCCTTTATGCTTTCCAGAAAATTCTACATTGTTTCCGATCAACAATATGCCATTCACATATATTTATCAGAAATGTTGTAGTGCTCCCACTCACTTTCTTGTAAATACAGGCTTCACCGTAAGTCTGTATAAAACTATATGCTTTGATCAACTCATCAAAACGTATATTCCAACTCCGAGATGCTTGCACCAGTCCATAGATGGATCGCTGGAGCTTGCACATTTTGTTAGCACCTTTAGGATCGACAAAACCTTCTGGTTGCATCATATACAACTCTTCTTTAAGAAATCCATTAAGGAATGTGTTTTTGACATCCATTTGCCAGATTTCATAAAATGTGGCAATTTGCTAACATGATTCGGACAGACTTTAAGCATCACTACGAGTGAGAAAATCTCATCGTAGTCAACACCTTGAACTTTGTCAAAACCTTTTTCGACAAGTCTAGCTTTGTAGATAGTAACACTACTATCAGCATCCGTCTTCCTCTTGAAGATCCATTTATTTTCTATGGCTTGCCGATCATCGGGCAAGTCAACCAAAGTCCACACTTTGTTCTCATACATGGATCCCATCTCAGATTTCATGGCCTCAAGCCATTTCGCGAAATCTGGGCTCATCATCGCTTCCTCATAGTTCGTAGGTTCGTCATGGTCAAGTAACATGACCTCCAGAACAGGATTACCGTACCACTCTGGTGCGGATCTCACTCTGGTTGACCTACGAGGTTCGGTAGTAACTTGATCTGAAATTATATGATCATCATCATTAGCTTCCTCACTAATTGGTGTAGGAGTCACAGGAACATATTTCTGTGATGAACTACTTTCCAATAAGGGAGCTGGTACAGTTACCTCATCAAGTTCTACTTTCCTCCCACTCACTTCTTTCGAGAGAAACTCCTTCTCTAGAAAGGATCCATTCTTAGCAATGAATGTCTTGCCTTCGGATCTGTGATAGAAGGTGTACCCAACTGTCTCCTTTGGGTATCCTATGAAGACACATTTCTCCGATTTGGGTTTGAGCTTATCAGGATGAAACTTTTTTACATAAGCATCGCAACCCCAAACTTTAAGAAACGACAGCTTTGGTTTCTTGCCAAACCATAGTTCATACGGTGTCGTCTCAACGGATTTAGATGGTGCCCTATTTAACGTGAATGCAGCTGTCTCTAATGCATAACCCCAAAACGATAGTGGTAAATCGGTAAGAGACATCATAGATTGCACCATATCTAATAAAGTACGGTTACGATGTTCGGACACACCATTACGCTGTGGTGTTCCAGGTGGCGTGAGTTGCGAAACTATTCCGCAATGTTTCAAATGAAGACCAAACTCGTAACTCAAATATTGTCCTCTACGATCAGATCGTAGAAACTTTATTTTCTTGTTACGATGATTTTCCACTTCACTCTGAAATTCTTTGAACTTTTCAACTGTTTTAGACTTATGTTTCATCAAGTAGATATACCCATATCTGCTCAAATCATCTGTGAAGGTCAGAAAACAATGATACCCGTCGTGAGCCTCAACACTCATTGAACCGCGTACATCGGAATGTATTATTTCCAAAAAGTCAGTGGCTCGCTCCATTGTTCCGGAGAACGGAGTCTTAGTCATCTTGCCCATGAGGCATGGTTCATAAGCATCAAGTGATTCATAATCAAGTGATTCCAAAAGCCCATCAGCATGGAGTTTCTTCATGCGCTTTACACCAATATGACCTAAACGGCAGTGCCACAAATAAGTTGCACTATCATTATTAACTTTGCATCTTTTGGCTTCAATATTATGAATATGTGTATCACTACAATCGAGATCCAACAAACCATTTTCATTGGGTGTATGACCATAGAAGGTTTTATTCATGTAAATAGAACAACAATTATTCTCTAATTTAAATGAATGACCGTATTGCAATAAACATGATAAAATCATATTCATGCTCAATGCAAACACCAAATAACATTTATTTAGGTTCAACACTAATCCCGAAACTATAGGGAGTGTGCGATGATGATCATATCAATCTTGGAACTGCTTCCAACACACATCATCACTTCACCCTTAACTAGTTTTTGTTCATTCTGCAACTCCCATTTCGAGTTACTACTCTTAGCAACTGAACTAATATCAAATACCGCGGGGTTGCTATAAACACTAGTAAAGTACACATCAATAACATGTATATCAAATATACCTTTGTTCACTTTGCCATCCTTCTTATCCGCCAAATACTTGGGGCAGTTCCGCTTCCAGTGACCAGTCCCTTTGCAGTAGAAGCACTTAGTCTCAGGCTTAGGTCCAGACTTGGGCTTCTTCACTTGAGCAGCAACTTGCTTGTCATTCTTATTGAAGTTCCCCTTCTTCTCTTTCCCCTTTTCTTGAAACTAGTGGTCTTGTTAACCATCAACACTTGATGCTTTTCTTGATTTCTACCTTCATCGATTTCAGCATCACGAAGAGCTTGGGAATCGTTTCCGTTATCCCTTGCATATTATAGTTCATCACGAAGTTCTAGAAACTTGGTGATAATGACTAGAGAACTCTGTCAATCACTATCTTATCTGGAAGATTAACTCCCACTTGATTCAAGTGATTGTAGTACTCAGACAATCTGAGCACATGCTTACTGGTTGAGCTATTCTCCTCCATCTTGTAGGCAAAGTAATGTCACAGGTCTCATACCTCTCGACACGGGCATGAGTATGAAATACCAATTTCAACTCTTGGGACATCTTATATGCTCCGTGGCGTTCAAAACATTTTTGAAGTCCCGGTTCTAAGCCGTAAAGCATGGTGCACTAAACTATCAAGCAGTCATCATACCGAGCATGTGCAAAACTGGCTTGCACCCGTTGTAGATGAACGTAGAGCTTATCTGTCACATCCCTAGCTCTGGTATGACCTAGACTAGCTTGTCATGTGTGCATCATGTTTAAATTCCATTTAAATTTGAAGTGGGGATCTGTGAAACCCTCAGAATCATTTCTGGAAATGACCCAGATAAAAATTGCACCAAAAGGGTCCAAGAAAATGTTCATGATGCTCTCTGAAAATATTGGACAGAGATAAAAATCAAACCAATATTTTTAGGAGCTCATAAATATTTATTTTGGGCATTTGGAATTAATGCAGTAATTATTTGCTTTGGATATATATTGTTTTATATATAAAATATTGTCCAAAAATTATGCCATTTGTTGAGGAGTTCTGGAATAATACCACTAGCCCCTACAAAAATTGGCATAAGCAAATAAAATGATTTAGTACTTTACTAAATCAGAACAAATGTCAGAAAAATAGAAAAGAAACAGAAAGGGGAAAACCCTTACCTGGACTTACTTGGGCCACTTGCTGGCCAGGCTCTGTACCGGCCCAGCTGACTGGCCAGTGCCAGTCGCCCTCCACCTCCCGCCAGAAGCTCAGGGGTGTGTGGCCGACGCGCGCGCACCGTCGTGCCGCCACGCCACCTGCCTGCCTGGCCTCTTCCTCGACGCCCTGGCCGTCGCGAACGTCGCCACGCGCCGCCCCGCACCTCTTTCACTCTTTCTCGTTCCTTCCCCTCCTCTCCCTCGCTCTCTCTCACCGCGCCCGAGCGCTGCCCTCGCCACCGCTCGCCGTTGTCGCACCCACCGCCACGGCCTCGCCCTCGCTTCGTGCCCAGACGCTCTGCTTGCTCGTCTCCGACCGCTCCGATGACCCACACGACCAGGGACACGTTGCATCGCCGCAATCGCCGTCGTCTCCAACCTCCAGCACCGGAGACCGCCGTCGCCGCTCCGTCGACTCCAGAGCCTCCCCCGAGCCGCTGAGCACGCCCGCCGAACCTCCGTAAGCTCTCCTCCGTTTCCCCTCCGTCCCCCCGCTCGAATTCGCGCCGTAGCCGTGCTAGCCGACGTGCCCGCGAGCGCCTCGCCGCCGACCATGTCACCGTCGTGGCCAGAGCCACCGCAGCTCGCCCCGAGCACCTCACCGTGCTCCTGGTGCCACGAGGGTGCCGCAGAGCCCCTCGGGTGGCCTCCCCGTGCCCCGCAGCCCGCTCCCGCCCGTAGCCGTGCTCCGGCCGCCGCCCGAGATCCGCTCCGGCGAGCTCCGGCCACCTCGCGTCCTTCCGTCACCTCCCCTGGATGCGCGAGAGCCCGGGCTACGCCTCGGTGCCCTTAGCCGCCGCCCCCGTGGCCTGAATCGTGGACACCGCTGCGTCCAGAGGTCGCCGGCGATGACCTCGCCGGCCTGACGTGCGGGCCCGACCTGCCAGCTAATCACCACTTAACTAAGCCCCTGACACTGACAGTGGGCCCCTGCGCCTAATCCTATAATTAGAATAAATTAAACCCTCTGTTTAAAACGTGTGACACTGACGTGTGGCCCCCACACGTCAGGTTGACCAGGTCAGCACCGTTGACTTGCTGACGCAAGCGTGACGTAGTGCTGACGCAATTATTTATTTTCTGGATTTAATTTTATTCAGGAAATTCCAGAAAATAGCCAAAACTTCTAAAATTCATAGAAATTCAACCGTAACTCAGATTGAAATAAGTTATATATGAAAAATTATCAGAAAAATTCAATCTATCCATCTGTACCATTTTCATGCATGAAAAACCAACCTATACATGCTGTATATATGAAAACACACTTATGGCATTTAAGGGGACTTAACTTAGAATTGCATTTGAACCTTTGGTTCAAATGGACCTCTTCCAAGTTGAATGCTAGTTGCATTAACTCAAAAACATCACATATTCATGCCATATTCATGCATCATATTGTTGCATATGATTGTGTTTTGATTGTCGACACCGTTCCTTCTGGATAGGTCCTGCTCCGGAGAGTGTTCCAGAGTACCTGTCTGAGGAGCAGTGCCACCCTGTTGATCTACCAGGCAAGCAAACCCCCTTTGTTCATTCCGATACAATCCTACTCTCTCGCTCCTGCTCTCTTTTACTGCATTAGGACAACAACGATTCAACTGCTACTTTATGCTGCGGTAGTTGAACCCATTCCTCTGCATGACCTGTCATTGCCACATTAAATAGTTGAAACCCACTAGCATGTGTAGGAGTTGTTTGAGCCATGTTGTGTTCCTACCATGCCTTGCCTGCTATTGCTTAGAGTTGTGTCAGGTCTGATTCATTGGGAATGAATTGGAGTGTTACGATATGTTCTGGTGCTGAGAGTTAAGTGAGTGAACACGATTTGGTAAAGGTAGCGGTGAGAGGCCATGTAGGAGTACATGGTGGGTTGTCTCACTGGAACCGTCCTTAAGCACTGAGTTCTGTGTATGTTGTCCAATGACTAGCTACTACCACACATTGGGTTCCGGTAACTCGACCCCTCTCAACTTATTAACCAACTTGATCTCTGTCCAGGAGTTGCAATTAGTTTCTGGTGTTTGTAGGTAGTGTTAGTAGTCTACCAAGTGGCACCCGGCCAGGTGGGCTTGGGACAGACTAGGCACAAGTGGCACGGTGTACCAAGCGTAGATCCATCCGGCGAGGTGGGCTTGGGAACCCTGCGCACATCGTTTGGGGCCGTGAGCGACACCCCGGCCGGATCTCCTTGCGGATGGAACCCGAATAGGCGATAAACCTGGACTAGAGTCTTGTGAGGTTAGTCAGGTCGTGGCCGACACCCTCGCCAGGCTTCCGCTTGAAGGTTGCCGAGGTACATGACGTGTACATGGCGGTAAGTGGTGAGAGCGTGTGTGAGGAAGTACACCCCTGTAGGGTTATCATGATCTATTCGAATAGCCGTGTCCTCGGTTATGGACTTCTTGGATGCTTACGTGGTACATAGACAACTTGAAGTGGATACTCTAAAATGCTCAAGATAAGTGTGAGTGCTATGGATGGCTTCTCGTGGTGAGACGGGAATGAATCCATAGTGGTGTATTGAGGTGGTGATTGGTGGACTCGTGTGCGCCTTCTTACCCCAAAGAAGTTTCTCGTAGTCGTAGAACAGGATAGCCACTGAGTCAAAGCTGGCTTGCTGCAACTAAACCCCACACTACCTTCTTGATACAAATGCATGTATGATAGGATCTGATGTATGTCTTGCTGAGTACCTTTGTACTCATGTTTGCTTTATTTATGTTTTGCAGCGGAGACTTCGGTCTTGTTAGTAGTTCCGCTTGGACTTCGACGGGTAGCTTGTACCTCAGCTACGATCTTGTACCCTTGGGAGGGTCTTGTAGTTAGTCAGGCTTCTCAGCCTTTTTCTTTTGTAGTTGTCTGTACCCAGACATGTAATGCTTCCGTTGCTTGTATGCTCTGAATGATGGGTCATGTGACCCCTGTTTGTACTTAATGCTATGTGGCTCTTCTGGGCCTTTTATCTATATGAGTTTGCGTTATGTTGTGATGCCATGTTGTACAGCACATACTTGCATGTTATGCGTACGTGTAACGTGTATTACTATGTGTGGGATCCGACAACCTAGTTGTCTATCCTTGGTAGCCTCTCTTATGGGGAAATGTAGTCTAGTGCTTCCACTGAGCCATGGTAGTCCGCTACAGCCCGGTTTACCGGAGTCCTGCTAGCCCAGCACTACTGCTCCGGAACACTTAGACTGGCCGGCATGTGATTCACTTCGTTCCTGTGTCTGTCCCTTCGGGGAAATGTCACGCGGTGACATCCGGAGTCCTGCCTAGCCTGCTACAGCCCGGATTCCCGGAGTCCTGTTAGCCCAGTGCTATAGCCCGGATTCACACGCTGCTGACCGACATGCTCGATGATGTTTCATGTATGCCTGTCCCCGTAAGTTAGTGCCACTTTAGGTTCACGACTAGTCATGTCGGCCCGGGTTCTCTTTCATATGGATGCTAGCGACACTATCATATACGTGAGCCAAAAGGCGCAAACGGTCCCGGGCCATGGTAAGGCGACACCCGTGGGAATACCGTGCGTGCGGCCGCAAAGTGATATGAGGTGTTACATGCTAGATCGGTGTGACTTAGAATCGGGGTCCCGACATTATCACACCCGATCATCACGTGGTGTCTCGGCACGACGAACTTTGGCAACGGTGCATACTCAGGGAGAACACTTTTATCTTGAAATTTAGTGAGAGATCATCTTATAATGCTACCGTCAATCAAAGCAAAATAAGGTGCATAAAGGAGAAACATCACATGCAATCAATATAAGTGATATGATATGGCCATCATCATCTTGTGCTTGTGATCTCCATCTCCGAAGCACCGTCATGATCACCATCGTCACCGGTGCGACACCTTGATCTCCATCGTAGCATCGTTGTCGTCTCGCCAACTATTGCTTCTACGACTATCGCTACCGCTTAGTGATAAAGTAAAGCAATTATAGGGCGATTGCATTGCATACAATAAAGCGACAACCATATGGCTCCTGCCAGTTGCCGATAACTCGGTTACAAAACATGATCATCTCATACAATAAAATATAGCATCATGCCTTGACCATATCACGTCACAACATGCCCTGCAAAAACAAGTTAGACGTCCTCTACTTTGTTGTTGCAAGTTTTACGTGGCTGCTACGGGCTGAGCAAGAACCGTTCTTACCTACGCATCAAAACCACAACGATAGTTTGTCAAGTTAGTGTTGTTTTAACCTTCTCAAAGACCGGGCGTAGTCACACTCGGTTCAACTAAAGTTGGAGAAACTGACACCCGCCAGCCACCTGTGTGCAAAGCACGTCGGTAGAACCAGTCTCGCGTAAGCGTACGCGTAATGTCGGTCTGGGCCGCTTCATCCAACAATACCGCCGAACCAAAGTATGACATGCTGGTAAGTAGTATGACTTGTATCGCCCACAACTCACTTGTGTTCACTCGTGCATATAACATCTACGCATAAACCTGGCTCGGATGCCACTGTTGGGGAACGTAGTAATTTCAAAAAAATTCCTATGCACTCGCAAGATCATGGTGATGCATAGCAACGAGATCGGAGAGTGTTGTCCACGTACCCTTGTAGACCGAAAGCGGAAGTGTTAGCATAGCACAACGCGGTTGATGTAGTCGTACGTCTTCACGATTCGACCGATCCAAGTACCGAATGCACGGCACCTCCGAGTTCAGCACACGTTTAGCTCGATGACGTCCCGCGAACTCCGATCCGGCAGAGCTTCACGGGAGAGTTCCGTCGGCACGACGGCGTGATGATGGTGATGATGTTGCTATCGACGCAAGGCTTCGCCTAAGCACTGCTACGATATGACCGAGGTGGAATATGGTGGAGGGGGGCACCACACACGGCTGGAGAGATCAATAGATCAACTTGTGTGTCTGGAGGTGCCCCCCGCCCCCGTATATAAAGGAGCAAGGGGGAGAGGCGGCCGGCCAAGGAGGGCGCGCCAAGGGGGGAATCCTACTCCCACCGGGAGTAGGACTCCTCCTTTTCCTTGTTGGAGTAGGAGAAGGGAAGGAAGGGAGAGAGGTGGAGAAGGAAAAAGGGGGGCGCCCCCCCTCCTTGTCCAATTCGGACTAGAGGGGGAGGGGACGCGCGGCTGCCCTGGCCGCCCCTCCTCTTCTCCCACTAAGGCACATTAGGCCCAATATACTCCCCGGGGGGTTCCGGTAACCCCCCGATACTCCGGTAAATCTCCGAAACACTTCCGGTGTCCGAACATAGTCATCCAATATATCGATCTTTACGTCTCGACCATTTCGAGACTCCTTGTCATGTCCGTGATTAAATCCGGGACTCCGAACTACCTTCTGTACATCAAAACACAAAAACTCATAATACCGATCGTCACCAAACTTTAAGCGTACGGACCCTACGGGTTCGAGAACTATGTAGACATGACCGAGACACGTCTCCGGTCAATAACCAATAGCGGAACCTGGATGCTCATATTGGCTCCCACATATTCTACAAAGATCTTTATCGGTCAAACTGCATAACAACATACGTTGTTCCCTTTGTCATCGGTATGTTACTTGCCCGAGATTCGATCGTCGGTATCTCAATACCTAGTTCAATATCATTACCGGCAAGTCTCTTTACTCGTTATGTAATGCATCATCCTGCAACTAACTCATTAGTCACATTTCTTGCAAGGCTTATAGTGATGTGCATTACCAAGAGGGCCCAGAGATACCTCTCTGACAATCGGAGTGACAAATCCTAATCTCAAAATACGCCAGCTCAACAAGTACCTTCGGAGACACCTGTAGAGCACCTTTATAATCACCCAGTTACGTTGTGATGTTTGGTAGCACACAAAGTGTTCCTCCGGTAATCGGGAGTTGCATAATCTCATAGTTATAGGAACATGTATAAGTCATGAAGAAAGCAATAGCAGTAAACTAAATGATCAAGTGCTAAGCTAACGGAATGTATCAAGTCAATCACATCATTCTCCTAATGATGTGATCCCGTTTATCAAATGACAACTCATGTCTATGGCTAGGAAACTTAACCATCTTTGATCAACGAGCTAGTCAAGTAGAGGCATACTAGTGACACTCTGGTTTGTCTATGTATTCACACATGTATTATGTTTCTGGTTAATACAATTCTAGCGTGAATAATAAACATTTATCATGAAATAAGGAAATAAATAATAACTTTATTATTGCCTCTAGGGCATATTTCCTTCAACTGGTCCCTGTTCCAGGCGTGTTGAAGAGGTTTCTCGCCTCATAAACTGAAGGTAAACGAGTCTTATGCCTCCTTCTCATGACCTCATTTGAAGCGTTCTGATCCAACGTGAGCCAGAAGGAATCTGCTTGAATCCGTTGTGCCTGGGCGTCCAAAACAGCCCGCTCTGCAGTCATCCTGGCGTTCTCAGCCGCCAACTCCTCCTTGGCTTGAGCTATCCCATCTCGTAGCTTAGCCACATCCACCTTGTGCTACTCTTGGTTATCCGGGGTTACCTCCTCCCCCATCAGAGTCGCCAAAGCTTCTAACAATTCTGTGAGAACTTGAGCCGGCGGGCGTGCAGAGCCGCTAGGACCAGCCGCCGCCGCAGCCATTGAACTGGAGGTCATAGCCACGACGGTTGTTGAACCAAGCGCCGGCTGTGTGCTGGCCATGAAGATTGCAACCCTGTTCGGCGGCTCATAGGGGTCTGGAATAGTGTCACCATCGGAATAGCCCCCAAGCCGGCCGTCTTGCAGTTGATACAATGAATCGGTCTCGCCCATGGACGACTCACCATCAGAATAGATGACCGTCTCACCGCCAGACACAGATCTATCCTCAAATTCCGCCCCATGGATAAACCCAACGAAGGCGCGTTTCATGGCGGGCTGAACTCGGGCGGGTCGTGCACGCTGAGCCATCTTGATGATGTCGGTGCAGATGTCCGGCTCAGGGGCCGGTTCACCGATCTTGCCGATGAAGACATGGATTCCGCCGAAGGGGACCCGGTACCCGTACTCGATTGAGCCGGCCTCGGGGCCCCAGCCTGCATCGTCGATGTATAGCTTGCCGCGACGACTCATGGTCATCCGGCCCACAACGTATCCCTTGATCCCTTCGAAGCTGCCCTGTAAGAACTCGAAACCACCATGCGCTCGCCCCACGGTGGGCGCCAACTGTCGTGGAATTGTCACGGCAGATGTCCTAGCAGAAGGACTTAGCCGTGGAGCCATCGCAACTAGGTTAGCTTAAAGGGGTTAAACGGGACAAAGGACAAAGGGAGTTTATACTGGTTCAGCCCCTTGCGATGAAGGTAAAGGCCTAATCCAGTTTGAGGTGGTATTGCTTATGTTTCGATTACCAGGGAGCGAATACGCTTGACCTAGCTTTCGATCTCTTGTTTCTTGCCCTAAGCCGCCGCCGGGTCGTCCCTTTATATACACAGGTTGACGCCCGGCGGTTCACAGAGTCCCGGCCGGCTCATACACAACGTGTCCGGCTCAGTGACTACCTATACTTGCCTTACAATACAAGTTATATATTAATGACGGTTTACACTCGTGGGCCTCAAGTCGCCTTTGGATCTTGGGCCTTCAGTGAGCCTCCTTCATGAACCGCCATCCTCAATATCTTCATGGGCCTTGTCATTATGAACCGCCAGTGGCATGACCCGGCCCCTCCTGGGTGGGTCATACCCAATAGTTATATCCCCAACACCGTCGGTGAACGCCACAGCCGCCACAACTCTCAACTCGTCTCACCCATAGAAGCCACTTCTCCCCCCTCTTCCCCGCCGACGAGCAATGGCTGAGCAGTACCCCGGCGGCGAACGGCTTCGGCCTACGCCATCTCCACGAGGACGAGGCGCGCCTCCTCTACGAGGCTCACTATCCGGCGCCCCAGATATGCGGGTGCCGGGCACATGGAAGTTGAGCGCCGGCGGCGTCCCAGTACCACCGGTGCCCACCGGGGCTGAACGGCGGGCCGAGATCGCCCGCATCCACTCGTCGCTGACCGAGGCGCAGCGGAACGAGCCGAGGTACTTCGCCGACAGCAACACACTGTGGACGATGTACTTTGAGCGCCGCTGCGAGGACCGGATCGCCTCCTACAACGGCATCATCCCCCGCGGCCGCTACAATGCCGACGGGCGGCGCGAGTGGTGGGGCATGCCCGACCGCACCCTCGAGGCTGTCCTCGACCACATCGAGACCAGCAACACGCCGCGCCTCGAGTACCCGCCACGCCCGTCATTCTCTCGCCACTGTGGCAGCTCCTGGACGCCGCGGCGAATGGAGGCCGGACCTCCTCGTCGTCGGGCTCCAGCTTCCTCTTCTCCGGCTCGCCGGTGCTCCGCCCCGTCAAGCCGGAGCCGGAGGAGACGCCGCTTCGGCGCCGCACTCGCAGCGGCGCCCTCGTCATCAACGAGGGCGGCCGCCCCTCCCTGCGTTCCCACCGCCTAGTCCGACCGAAAACCGAGTCGGGGATGCTCCCCATGAAGCCGGAGCACGCGGAGATGGCCGCCGACGATGAGACCGCCCTCAAGTGGGCGAAGGAGGACTACGTCCGCGAGCAGGTGGCGCGCCAACGCCGGGCGTATGAGGAGATCAAGGCCCAGCGCCGCGGACGCGAGGACGGTAGCATCGCCGTCCTCGACAGCGACGAGGAGGACGAGCCCGGGCCGTCCAACCCCCCGTGCGTCGGCGACCCTGGTCAGGGATGTAGTAGGGACGGCGGCGGCCCCAGCAGGGCGCAGGGCAGTGACGACGACGGCGGCGGCGGCAATGACTACACCCGCTTCTACATGCTCCTCGGCATGTAGAATGCGGGGGCGGTCGCGGCGTAGCTAGGCGTAGTTTGTTTGTTTCTCCGTTTTTGTACAAATTTGAATGAAAACTTGCCGAGTTTGTGCCATATTCATATCAGATCGCCGAGTTTGAGCGATTTTGGGGGCGACCTGGGGGCGACGACTGGTAACACAATCGCCCTCACGCCGAAAGCAAACGCCGGTTCGGCCCCAGACGGCGCTTTTTCGGCGTTCTGGGGGCCCAAACAGCTGGAGATGCTCTTAGCAAGAATAAAACTATGAGTACTTTGTGAGATAATGAAAGTTAGTTGTTTAGTAAATACTCCCTCCGTCCCATAATATAAGAATATTTTTGACATAGTGCAAAAACGTTCTTATATTATGGGACGGAGGGAGTAGCTTTTTGTCACTCAAGAAAGTTATTTGTCCCTAGGTGATTGATAACTAGACCGGTGATCATTATTGCAATTTTATATGAGGGAGAGGCATGAGCTAACATACTCTCCATACTTGGAACATATGCACTTATGGTTGGAACTCTAGCAAGCATCCACAACTACCAAAGATCATTAAGGTAAAACCCAACCATCGCATTAAGTATCAAGTCCTCTTTACTCCCATACGCAACAACCCACTTACTCGGGTCTGTGCTTTTGTCACTCACGCCACCCACCATAAGCGAATCATGAACGTACTGCAACACCCTACAGCGGGGATCCCTCACGTTTGCGCGACACGGAGGGCACCATAGGACAACACCAAAATAAAACATACAACTCAAACCAATCACGATCATCAATCAACCCATAGGACAAAACGAATATACTCAAACATCATAAGATAGCCATAGATACGATCATTGGGAAATAATATACAGCGTTGAGCACCATGTTTAGGTAGAGATTACAGCGGGCAGAAGAGAGGTTACACTGCTGCATAGAGGGGGAGAGAGTTGGTGTTGACGGCGGCGAAGTTGTTGAGTAGATCGCCGTCACGATGATTGCCTCGGCGGCGCTCCGGCGCCACCGGGAGAAAGGGGGAGAGAGCCCCCTCCTTCTTCTTCCTTGCCCCCCCCCCCTAGATGGGAGGAGAGTTCCTCCTCTAGTCCATGGCCTCCACGGTGGCGGAGGGGCGGGAGCCCCTCCGAGATTGGATCTCCCTCTCTGTTCTCTTCTGTTTCGCATTCCTGTTTTCTGGCCCGTCACCGTTTCTTAAATTCCCGGAGATCCGTAACTCCGATTGCGCTGAAATTTTTACACAAATTTTTCCATACATTATCTTTCTTGCACACGAAGTCGAGCCCCAACCGACTTACGGGGTGCCCACTAGGCACCACCGCGCGCCAGCGGGGGCCAGGCGCGCCCTGGTGGGTAGTGGAGGCCGTGGGCCTCCGTTTGCATTGTTTCCACCTCCCAAAAATCACATATATTCCAAAATAATTCTCCGTAGATACTTATCGCGTTTGGACCTCGTTTGATATGTTAGTCCCAAAAAATCATATAAATTGTTGCCAAAATATGTAAAAGTTGTATAATATTGGCATGGAACAATAAAAAACTATAGATACGACGGAGACGTATCAATCATGCACTCAACGTATGGCTTCTGGAGTCCATCTTGAGGAGAATGAGAGCCCACTGTGGCCCGAGGAACACGGGCCGACTAGGTTAGCACCCCCTAGTCCAGGACACCGTCACTACTCATGCTAGTATTCAATGTTAATTATTCGCAATGCATGATTATGACCGTTGTCGCTCTCTAGTTGGTTGCTTCTCAATCTATTTGCTAGCCTTTGCATGTACTAAGTGGGAATTTAAATTGCTTGTGTATCCAAATCCTTAAACCAAAGTTGTTCCAGATGAGTCCACTACATCTACCTATATGTTGTATTACTCTGCTGTTCCAAGTAAAATTGCATGTGCCACCTCAAATCATTCAAATAATCATCTGTTTTGTGTGCGTGTACCGCTCATGGAGTAACGGGGGGCGGTCAGTATCTTCCATGCTAAGCGGCTTATTCTCACGATGGTTGTTTATTCACTTTTTATTGCGCAAGAGAGGCTGGTAATTAGGGTGCCCGGTCCTATAATCAAAATGAAGAAGAAAAATAAAACAAACTCCCCGGGAAAGTTGATTATTTGGAGGGCCCCCGTGATTTCGGCTAGCCATGGCTAGTGTTTGTATGGTTGAGGGGGAGTAAACCTTTACCTTTCCGCTTGGGAACCACTGATAATGTGTTAGCATGGAAGATATTGAAAATCCTTTATCGCGACGTTGACAGGAAAAGCACACCTCTCACCTTCAAGCTCTGGCGCCTATGCAAATCTCTGCTTCCCTCTGCGAAGGGCCTATCTATTTACTATCATGTTATTTACTTGTATTGTTGATTCATCACCTTCTCATTTTAAATACCAATCCTGAGAGCGCTATTGTCATTCTTATGCATTAAGTCTAGTTAATGTTGGGTATACCGTGACTGGATCTCTTCTACCCTGAGTTATAATGTTTAGTCATTGCTTTAACTTCAAAGGTGCTCTGCATTTATGTTTTGAGGTCTCGGTAAGGGCTAGCGAGATACCATGTTATCATGTTATCTCAGGACGCGGCACTGCATTTAGTCACATTGGAGAAACTCGCTTAGAGAAATTTCATAGTGATGGAATTTAAAGTCGTCTGATTGTGAATCATCTAACACTTGCAACTTTTATCCAAATGGTGAAGTAAACTAAAATATCGTTCGCAGGCCATAAAGAACGAGCAATAAAATAATTGGAAACATGCATGTTGATGTGTGTAGACCAATAACTGTTGTTGCAAGAAGTTGATTTATCTGTTTGCAATGATGGCTCAAGTAGATATTTATATTTACTTATTGAACCATAATCTGGATCCTTTGAAATGTTTCAAAAGGATTTTCGGATGAAGTAGAAATTATTGTAACAAGAAAATTATTTTTCTGCAATTGGATTGCAGAAAGGAATATTTGAGTTACAAATTTAGCGATTGTCTGATGAGTTGTGAAAAGAGTTTCTTAACTTGCACCTCGTGGAACATCATTGTGAGTGGTGTGTCTGAGTAGATGTAATCGAACCATGTATGACATGGTGAGATCAAAGATGACATTAAATCAATTTGCCAAAAATAAGAATGTGAAGCTTTAGAGACTGAATTTTACACTGAGAAAGAGTTCCATCAAATATGTTGAAAATGATGCCATATAAGATATGGTATGGTATGCTAAACCATTTGGTTTTTCTTAACATTTGGGAATATAATACATAAGTAAAATGTTTACGAATTTATTTCCCAAGTCAGATAAGTGCTACTTTGTAGGTTATCCCAAATAGTTGGGTATTCCTCTATCACTATGTCAAGGCAAAGTGTTTTGCCACATAGTGCAGTAAATTTTGAAGAAAATGTTTTCTACAAAAGAGTGAGTGGGAGGACAGTCCAACTCGACGAGATTATAGATTCTTCGTCACCAGGTCAAAGAAAATATACACTAGACTGGAAGTAGTTCCAGGATTTCCTATCACGACTGATATAGAAGCCCCTATATGAGATAAAGAGACTTTGATCAAAATTGCAGCTGAACTATATATTTTGGGAAAACTCGTGAAAACCTTCATGGTATGCATACGAGATATCGTTGGACAAACAATGAACATATAAGTAATGCTTAAAGTCAGTTCGGGTTAAACTAGCAATTACTACATATTTCAATTATGAGATATAATAGATGGATGTCATAAGGATTCACATGAGATGGGAATAGAATTACGGTTGTATATGATACGGTCCAAGGTAATTTTGTCGGACCAGAGGATGCTAGGAAGTGTGCAAACTTTAAGAGATCCTATAATGGACTGAAGGAAGTATAGCGGAGTTGGAATCTTCGTTCTAATGAAATGGTCAAAAAATTGATTTCATCGACGAAAGTGAAGATACTTGTATTTACAAGAAAGTAAGTGGGAGCATGGTAATATTTCTAAGCAATGTGTGTACATGACACATTGTTGATTGAAAATATAAATTCCTTGACACGAATTAGGACTTTATTTAAACTAATTTTTCAGTGAAGTGCTTAGGCAATATAGCCTTGGTATTAGGCATAATAATCTATGTAGATAGTAGTGCCTAATCGGTGTTAGCCAAATACATATTGACAAGATACTAAAATAGTTTACTATAAAAACTTCAAGAAGAGTTTCTTGCCGAGGTCACATGGAAAGAGTTTTTAAGCAAAAAACAGTATTTGGAATACTGATGAGCAAAGTACATGATTGAGATTTCACTCACAGTTGTGTTGTGAATAAACCATGTATTCCATGGTATGTAAACAAATCAGATATGTCCAATACTCCAAGTAAGTTGTGAGTAAAGTTACCAGCATGATCAAATAGTTGGTCATTGATAATCCCCAAGTGCAGGGAATCATCATAGCAATTCCCAATGGTGGAAGTGATAAGTATGGAGTATCGAACCCACAAGGAGCTAAAGGTAAGATCAATATTCTCTCAAGTCCTATCTGCCACTGATACGACTCTACGTACACTGAACGTTTGCTTCCAACTAGAAACGAGAAATAAAACTACGTTGTGGGTATGAAGAGGATAACTTTGCATGGTATCGGAGAGCTAAAATATAAAAGTAGGTGCTGTTATCATAAAGTTAGAATATATTATAAATAGCGAGTGTGGAATAATGGTGGATCGGTGTGCGGAATTGTCCTAGGCAATTGTTAACAAGACTGGTAGTCGTCATTGCAATTTCATATGAGGGAGAGGCATAAGCTAACATACTTTCTCTACTTGGATCATATGCACTTATGATTGGAACTCTAGCAAGCATCCGCAACTACTAAAGATCATTAAGGTAAAACCCAACCATAGCATTAAAGCATCAAGTCCTCTTTATTCCCATACGCAACAACCCCCTTACTCGGGTTTGTGTTTCAGTCACTCACCAACCCACTATAAGCGAATCATGAACGTATTGCAACACCCTACAGCGGGAATCCCTCACGCTTGCGCGACACGGAGGGCACCATAGGACAGCACCAAAATAAAACATACAACTAATACCAATCTAGATCATCAATCAACCCAAAGACAAAGGATATCTACTCAAAACATCATAGGATGGCAACACATCATTGGATCATAATATGTGGCATAAAGCACCATGTTCAAGTAGGGATTACAGCGGGGTGCGGGAGAGTGGACCGCGTAAAAGAGATGAGAATGGTGATGATGGTGGTGATGTTGATGAAGACGATCACCGCGGCGATGATTCCCCTCTCGATGGCACTCCGGTGCCACCAAGAGAGAGGAGGAGAGGTTCTCCCCTTGTGCTTCCTCCTCCATGGCCTCCCCCCCTAGATGGGGAGAGGTTCTCCCTCTGGTCCTTGGCCATCATGGCGATGATGGCCCTTCCGGGATCCTCCTCCATGGCCTCCGGTGATGATGGCCCCCTCCAGCAGGGTGCCAGAGAGGGCCTAGATTGATTTCTCGTGGCTACAGAGGCTTGCGGCTGCGGAACTTCCGATCTAGGTTATTTTCTGGGGGTTTCTGTATTTATAGGAATTTTTGGCGTTGGTTTCACGTCAGGGGGGTCTCCGAGTCGTCCACGAGGCAGGGGCCCACGCCCAGGGGGTGGGCACGCCCCCCACCCTCGTGGACAGCCCGGGACTCTTCTGGCCCAACTCTTTTGCTCCAGGGGCTTCTTTTGGTCCTAAAAAATCAACAAAAATTGGCACGTCAATTGGACTCCGTTTGGTATTCCTTTTCTGTAAAACTCAAAAACAAGGAAAAAACAGAAACTGGCACTGGGCTCTAGGTTAATAGGTTAGTCCCAAAAATCATATAAAATAGCATATAAATGCATATAAAACATCTAAGATGGATAATACAATAGCATGAATACTTCATAAATTATAGATACGTTGGAGACGTATCAGCATCCCCAAGCTTAATTCCTGCTCGTCCTCGAGTAGGTAAAAGATAAAAGAAATAATTTATGAAGTGTGAATGCTAGCAGGTGCACAAGTTTGATCAATGATAATTTCAATCACCTTTTCTAGCATCATTATACGTCATAACCGTAGCTCATCTCATAAAACTTTTCATGATCAAGTAACATGCTATTCACATGTTAAAGTATAGATCATAAACTTTCTTGAAAACTAACAAACAATATTCTAAGTCATCAAACAATTGCAATTCATCTTATTTTCAGGAAGGGTCTATGTCAGAGCTTTGATTCAGCAAACTCCACATACTCAACTATTATTTAATCTTTCACAATTGCTAACACTCACGTGATATTTATGGGTTCAAAGTTTTAATCGGACACAGAGAAAGATAGGGGCTTATAGTTTTGCCTCCCAACCTTTTACCTCAAGGGTAATGTCAACAATAATAACTCATGAAAACCTACATCCAAGTGGATATATATATCCGGATCACTCCAACACAAAGTGCTTGCCAAAGGAAAAGGTGTAAAAAGGAAAGGTGATGATCACCATGACTCTTGTATAAGGGTAGAAGGTAAAAGTAAAAGATAGGCCCTTCGCAGAGGGAAGCAGAGGTTGTCATGCACTTTTATGGTTGGATGCACAAAATCTTAATGCAAAAGAACGTCACTTTATATTGCCCCTTGTGATAAAGACCTTTATTATGCAGTCCGTCACTTTTATTTCTTCCCTATCACAAGTTCGTATAAAGCTGATTTTCTTCGCACTAATAGATCATACATATTTAAGGAGCAATTTTTATTGCATGCACCGATGACAACTTACTTGAAGGATCTTACTCAATCCTTAGGTAGGTATGATGGACTCTCATGGCAAAACTGGTTTAAGGGATGTTTGGAAGCACAAGTAGTATTTCTACTTGGTGCAAAGAATTTGGCTAGCATGAGAGGGAAAGGCAAGCCCAACATGTTGGATGATCCAAGACAATATAACGTTTCGGATATAGGAAAACATAAACCATTAAGTTGTCTTCCTTGTCCAACATCAACATTTTAGCATGTCATATTTTAATGAGTTCTCACAATTACAAAAGATGTCCAAGATAGTATATTTATATGTGAAATCTCCCTTCCTTCAATATTCTTTCATGAATTGTTCAAGTGACCAATTCCGCATTTGCTAACTTTCAATAAGTTTACTACCTATACTTATTCTGTGTGAAGTCATTACTCCCCATGGTATAAACATATGAAACATATATAAATTCAGATTTATGATATTCAATTCATTCAACCATTTACTCACAGGATATATGTGAAGCACGTGAGTAAATGACAAACTACTCCAAAAAGATATAAGTGAAGAACACTGAGTAGTCAAATAATTAACTAGCCATGGGAGGATTCTTTTTCATTCAAGATTTCAGATCCAATGATTTTATTCAAACATCAAGTAAAATTGAAAATACGCTCCAAGCAAAACTCATATCATGTGATGAATAAAAATATAGCTCCGAGTAAGGTATACCGATAGTTTTGAAGACGAAAGAGGGGATGCATTCCGGGGCATCCCCAAGCTTAGGTGCTTGAGTCTTCCTTGAATATTACCTTGGGGTGCCTTGGGCATCCCCAAGATTAGGGTCTTTCCACTCCTTATTCTCCTCATATCGATATCTCACCCAAAGCTTGAAAACTTCAATCACACAAAACTTAACGAAACTTCGTGAGATAGGTTAGTATGATAAAGAGTAAACCATTCACTTTGGTACTGTCAAAGACAAGGTTCATAATTGTTCCCACACAATGTCTACTGTACAAAATCATTTCTACAATTTATATTGAGAAATATAAGCCATAGAAACTAAAAAACAAGCAAACTATGCAATGAAAACAGAATCTGTCAGAAACAGAACAGTCTGTAATGATCTGAACAGCAACCATACTTCTGCTACTCCAAAAATTATGAAATAAATTGGTGTACGTGAGGTATTTGTCTATTAATCTTCTTCAAAAAGAATCAACTCAAAAGCACTCTTCTGTAAAAAATTGTAGCTAATCTCGTGAGCGCAAAGTTTCTGTTTTTTTACAGCAAGATCACATTAACTTTCACCCAAGTCTTCCCAAAGGTCTTACTTGGCACTTTATTGAAACAAAAACTATAAAACATGATTACTACAGTATCTTAATCATGTAAACACACAAAAACAGTAAGGGTAAATATAGGTTGTCTCCCAACAAGCGCTTTTCTTTAATGCCTTTTAGCTAGGCATGATGATTTCAATGATGCTCGCATAAAAGATAAGAATTGAAACATAAAGAGAGCATCATGAAGAATATGACTAGCACATTTGAACCTAACCAACTTCCTATCCCTAGGGATTTTGTGAACACATAATGTAAGGGCATATTTATCCTTAAGGTGTTTTGGTGATTGACGACAATGCTTTTGCGGACTAATCGTGTGCCTTGAGTTTCTCAGACGTTTCATCGCTAGGCACAAGACGGTTTGGTGCCCCTCGAAGACTATTGAAGACGGCATTCTTTTTACGTTTCTTTTCGATGGAATTGAGTCGTAGGAAAGCCGTACTATCAAGAGGGGGTCCGCTTCGGAAAGGTTTGGGTGGAATCATCACGTACACGTTTTCTTCCTTGTCTCCACCTTTCCCCCCTGCGCTTTGGAGCATCCTCCGTTTATCCTCTATGCAATATGTCTTGGTTGCTGATATTGGGCTTGCGGTAGTACTGCTCCCTGGAGCGGTAGTACCGCAGGCACCTGCGGTAGTACCGGACCTCAGCGCGGTAGTACCGCAGGAGCCCACGGTAGTACCGCTCCTCTGGAGCTGTAGTACCGTGGCCCCCAGGCCAAGTGCCGCTGCATTGCGGTAGCAGGGGCGGATGTAATTTTTTACATCCGCGCCTCCACGGTAGTACCGCACCTTGTGCGTGGTAGTACCGCGCGGGGCCTGGCTCAGCCGCCATGCGGTAGTACCGCTCCTCCAGTACCGTGTCAGATTTTTGCATCGTTTGATTTTCAGCGGAAGTAGGCACGAATGTATTTTTATTCATCCGCGTCTTTCCCAGGCTAGGCCATTCCTGCCTTGCGGTAGTACCGCAAGGGGGAGCAGTAGTACCGCTCCTGCGGAAGTACTGCTCTCAGCCTCTGTGCTTCAGGCTTGACCTAGTTCTTGCTGTAGCAGCGGTAGTACCGTGTGGCGTGCGGTAGTACCGCTTGTCAGGGGCGGTAGTACCGCGAGTCGCGGGCTGGTTAGGTGGATAACGGTTGGATTTAGTTCTCGACTATAAAAGGGGTGTCTTCTTCCTCTAGTTGACCACCTCTTCCAACCCTAAGCTCCATTGTTGCTCCAAGCTCCTTTTTTGCCCGATCTCACTCCCTAGCCAATCAAACTTGTTGATTTGCTCGGGAGTGGTTGAGAAGGCCCCGATCTACACTTCCACCAAGAGAAATTTGATATCCCCCCACTAATCCCTTGCGGATCTTGTTACTCTTGGGTGTTTGAGCACCCTAGACGGTTGAGGTCACCGCGGAGCCATAGTCCATTGTGGTGAAGCTTCGTGGTGTCGTTGGGAGCCTCCAATTAAGTTGTGGAGATTGCCCCAACCTTGTTTGTAAAGGTTCGGTCGCCGCCTCCAAGGGCACCAATAGTGGAATCACGGCATCTCGCATTGTGTGAGGGCGTGAGGAGAATACGGTGGCCCTAGTGGCTTCTTGGGGAGCATTGTGCCTCCACACCGCTCCAACGGAGACGTACTTCCCCTCAAAGGGAAGGAACTTCGGTAACACATCCTCGTCTTCACCGGCTCCACTCTTGGTTATCTCGCGCCTTTACTTGTGCAAGCTTATTTGTGTTATATCTCTTGCTTGCTTGTGTGCTTATTGTTGTTGCATCATATAGGTTGCTCACCTAGTTGCATATCTATACAACCTACTTTGATGCAAAGTTTAAATTGGTAAAGAAAAGCTAAAAATTGTTAGTTGCCTATTCACCCCCCCTCTAGTCAACTATATCGATCCTTTCAATTGGTATCAGAGCCTCGTCTCTTTATTAAGGACTTTACCGTCCGAAGAGTATGGTTGACGTCGTAGACGGTGTGGAGGAGCACTCCGGTGCGAATCCGGTCTCGTCTACGGGAGATGGGGGAACCGCGGTCTCTCGTGAGGAATTCAATGTGGCGTTGGACACATTGAAAACCTCCATGACGACCGAGGTCGAAAGCATGTTTAATAAATTCTTAGAAGGGCTTAAACTTTCCACCGCACCGTTGAAAGTGGGTGATCCCGCTAACAAGGTGACGGATGCTACCTCCGACAAGGGGGAAGCTACTAGCGAGAAAGCTCCTTCTTCTAGTGGTAAAAATGGCACCGGCATCTTTGCCCATGTGGAACCTCCACTTGTCTATGGTGGACCGCTTCCTTCCACTCATTTGAATCATGCCGGCCCGGCCCCTAAGATTGAGAAGAATGTAGAATTTGATTCTTGGGTCTATCGTTTTAAGCGTCATTTAAATCATGTGAACACTAACCTTTGGAGAATCATTGAAGAAGGTTTCTATCCGCATGACCGAAGTAACTTCACTCCTAGAGAAGCCGTGGATAATCAATTCAATGAGAATGCTCTCTTCATCATCCAAGAAGCAATCCCACCCGAAGATCTTCCTCATCTCCGGCCCTACTCCATGGCCAAAGATGCTTGGCACCAAGTGGTTTCCCTCTATCGGGGAAGCGCAAGCATTCAACGCTCCAACTATGAAGTGGTGCAAGATGAAGCCGATGAGTTTGCAATGAAAGAAGATGAAGAACCTCGTGAGCTTTATCGGAGGGTAACCAAACTCGCGGTCTCTCTCCGAGATCATGGAAGTAAGGACACGGATGACAATTGGATCAAGCGCAAATTCCTCAAGGCAATGATGCCCTACCACAAAGCCATGTCCTCCGTCATTCGTCAAAGGCCGGACTTCCACACCTTGTCCTCAAGTGAAGTGTTGGATGAGTTCGTTGCTATGAGCATCTTGGACAAGACCGCCGACAATGCGGTACTACGCTCTCAAAGAGTAAAGAAGCCCAACCTTGCTCTAAAGGCCAAGGTTAGTATGGAGGAAGAGGATGAAGAGGAAGAAGAGGAGAGCAACCTCGAAGATACGAAGTATGCCTATCATGAACACATGGCCCTTGCTTCAAGGCAATTTTGGAGCAAGAAGAACTCAAGGCCCAACTTCAACAAGAACAATTCAAGTGGCGCAAAGGGCAAGCAACGAGTGAGGACTTGCTTCAATTGTGGCAATGTGAGCCACTTTGTTGCGGAGTGCCCTTATGAGAAGAGGGAAGACAATGGTGGCAAGCTCATCCGAAAGGACAAGGCCAAGTCGTTCCCCAACAAGAGCAACTTCACCAAGAAGACTCCTCCCAAGGCATTGGTGGTACAAGAAGAGTACAATGAGGATGATGACGATGATGAAGATGGTGAGTCGGTTGCCATGGCCTCCGTTGCCATTGCGACGACTCCACGGGTGTCTCTCTTCGACTCACCCAATGAGAGCATCACCGCCAAGTGCCTCATGGCTAAAGCCACCAACAAGGTAACCCCCAACATCAAAACTACCATCATTAATCATCCTTCTTCGGATAGCATTGATGAACATGAGGGACAAATGTGGAGGAGAATGAGTTTGAGACCTTTATGGGTAAACTCAAGGGTAAATCCAAGAAGCACTTCGTTGCTCTCTTGGAACAACTTGGTGAAGCCAATGACATGATCGAGGCTCACGAAGATACCATCTCTAAGATGGAGGGGCATAGTCGTGACTATGCCGATGAGATTTCGGATCTTTCCAATGCTCTTGACGAAGAGCGTGGTCTTCGTTTGGCTCTTGAGGAGTCACACAACGATGATCATGCTAAGTTAAAGAAAGATCTTGATCATGCTCTTGTTGTTTCTCGTGTGCTAAACTCCGAGAAGGCAAAGCTTGGGGTTGATCTTGCTAGACTCAAAGAGGAGTTTGACATTCTCGACAAGGCTCACAAAGTCTTGAAGGGTGTTCATGCTAGCCTCAAGGAGTCTCATGATCAACTCCAAGTGAAGCTAACCAAGGAGAAAGCCACCTTTCCTCATATGGTGTTAATTGATAATGCAAATGCTACTAACCCTTGTTGTGAGCATGTGCATCTTGTTGAGGAGAATGCTAAGTTGAAGGAGCAACTTGAGAAAGGCCTTGTGTCATGCATACAAGGTGAGAAGAACCTCAACGACCTTTTGAGCAATCAAAAGGAAGTTGTGGCCAAGGAGGGGATTGGGTTCGCACCCAAGCCCAAGAACAAGAAGAAGAATGACAAGACCAAACGACCTCCTCCTCTCAAGCAAACTTTTGTGAAGGAGGGAGAGGGTGCTTCCAAGGAGAAGAAGAACAATGCGAAGGGTGGCGGTGTCAAGAAGGGCAATGCCACCCCTCCCAACAAAGCCGGCGACTTTAACCCTTCTTATGTGTTATGTCCGTGCTAGTGATGGGCATGTTTATGCCAAATTTGTTGGTTCTCCTCATGAGTATATTGAATGGTCTATTTGGGTTCCTAAGACCCTTGTTACTAACATCAAAGGACCCATTACAAAATGGGTACCTAAAACCAAGCATTGATCTCTTGTAGGTGTTTGCTTCCGGTGGGGGATCATGGTTGCTCGATAGTGGAGCTACAAATCATATGACCGGAAGCAAGGACTTGGTGGTGGACGTGCACAAGATTCCATCTATGCCCACCAATGTCGAGTGGGGTGATGCCTCGTCTTCTAAGGTATTGGGACTCGGCAAGGTTGTCATTTCTCATGATCTCACGATCGAGAAGGTCATGCTTGTTGAGTCCCTTGCATACAATTTACTTTCCGTTCGTCAACTTGCAATCATGGGCTTTGCCACTTTCTTTGATATTGATACCGTGGCCCTCTTGTGGAGCAAGACTCTTAAAGTAGCCTTTGTTGGGCATGTCGAGAACGGTCTATATGTGATTAACTTTTCGGAGCGACCCACTAAGACCGCGACATGCCTAATGGCTAAAGTTGACGTGGGATGGCTTTGGCATCGCCGTTTAGCCCATGTCAATATGAGATCTTTGCAAAGTCTTCTCAAGGGGGACCATGTCCGTGGACTAACGAATGTTAGTTTTGCTAAAGATCGTGCTTGCAGTGCTTGTATCGAAGGAAAGCTACATGAGAAGGCTCACCCTCCCACGACTATCATTTACTCGAAGAGGCCTTTGGAGCTCCTTCATTTGGATCTCTTTGGGCCTCCATCCTTCGATAGTCTTGGGGGTAGGAAGTATTGCTTGGTGATTGTGGATGACTATTCAAGATACACTTGGGTGTATTTCTTCAAGAGGAAGAGCGAGACCCAACAAACCGTCATTGACTTTGCAAATGAAGCCCAACGTCAACACAATGCAAAGATCTTGACAATAAGAAGTGACAACGGCACCGAGTTCAAGAACTACACCTTGGATGAGTTTCTTAGTGATGAGGGGATCAAGCATCAATATTCCGCACCTTACACCCCTCAACAAAATGGTGTTGCGGAGAGGAAGAACCGGACGTTGATGGATGCGGCAAGGACCATGATGGCGGAGTTCAAGTCTCCATACAACTTTTGGGCCGAAGCCATCAACACCGCGTGTCATGCATCCAATCGGCTCTACCTCCGCAAGGGCTTGAACAAGACTCCATATGAGATACTCACCGGTAACAAGCCCAACCTCAAGTACTTTCGGGTGTTCGGGTGTAAGTGTTTCATTCTCAAGAAAGGTGTTCGGTTGTCTAAATTTGAGGCTAGAGCTTATGAGGGCATATTTGTTGGTTATGCTACAAACTCTCATGCTTACCGTGTCCTCAATAAATCCACGGGACTTATTGAGGAGACGTGTAACGTGGAGTTTGATGAGAATAACGGCTCCCAAGTGGAGCAAAGTGGCACTTGTGATGTAGGTGATGAAATTCCTCCTCAAGCCATAAGAAGAATGGGTGTTGGTTTTATCCTACCCATTGAGGAACCCCTTGTGGCCGAAGGAGAAGGACAATGCTCCACTCAAGTGGAGCCATCACCAACCCAAGGCCCACACGCTTCCGAAGAACAAAGTGAAGGCCCTCAACCTCATGAACAAGACCAAGGGCAAGATCATGCTCAAGACGGTGTTGACACACCAAGTGATGCCCAAGGTCAAGTTCTCTCCTCCGAGCAAGTTCAAGATCAAGAACAAGCTCAAGACGGCGCTCAAGATGATCAAGTGACCGCTCCTCAACTCACCACCGAGGAGGAATTGGAGCGTCGTGCCGCCAAGATTGCATCCAAGCTCTCCACCAAGGGTCATCTCATGAAGAATGTGCTTGGAAGCATTCAAAAGGGGGTAAGCACTCGTAGACAATTGGCAAACTATTGTGAACATCACGCGTTTGTCTCTTGTGTTGAACCCCAAAAGGTATATGAAGCACTCGAAGATCCGGATTGGCTTAATGCCATGCATGAAGAACTCAACAACTTCGAGTACAACAAGGTGTGGAGATTGGTGCCAAGGCCAACGGGGAACCACAATGTCATTGGAACCAAGTGGATATTCAAGAACAAGCAAGATGCTCATGGGACCATCATTCGCAACAAGGCAAGATTGGTGGCACAAGGCTACTCCCAAGTCGAGGGTATCGACTACGGTGAAACCTTTGCTCCCGTTGCTCGCCTTGAATCCATTCGTTTGTTGATTGCTTATGCTTCTCATCACAACTTTAAGTTGCAACAAATGGATGTGAAGAGTGCTTTTCTTAATGGTCCTATTAATGAGTTGGTTTATGTCAAGCAACCCCCCGGGTTCGAGGATCCCTACTTTCCCGATCATGTGTATCAACTCGATAAGGCACTCTATGGCCTTAAACAAGCCCCACGTGCGTGGTATGACCACCTTACCGAGTTGTTACAAGATCGTGGGTTTGAAGTTGGGCTAATCGACCCCACTCTTTTTACTAAGAAGGTCAAAGGGGAGTTGTTTGTGTGCCAACTATATGTTGATGACATTATCTTTGGTTCCCCTAACAAAGCTTTCAATGAGGAATTTGCCGCACTCATGACCTCAAAGTTCAAGATGTCTTCCATGGGAGAGTTGAAGTTCTTTCTCGGTTTCGAAGTGAAGCAAAGAAGAGAAGGAACCTTCATCAACCAAGCCAAATACACTCAAGACATGCTCAAGAGATTCAAGCTAAGTGATGTCAAGCCGGCTTCCACTCCAATGCCCACCAAGTGCCAACTTGACATTGATCCCAATGGTAAAGCGGTGGATCAAAAGGTATATCGTTCCATGATTGGATCCTTGCTTTACCTTTGTGCATCTAGACCGGATATCATGTTGAGTGTGGGAATTTGTGCACGGTTTCAAGCCGCACCTAAGGAAAGCCACTTTGTGGCGGTCAAGCGAATCTTTCGATATTTGGCTCATACCCCAAACTTTGGCTTATGGTACCCAAGAGGAGCAAACTTCAAGCTTGTAGGGTATTCGGACTCCGATTGGGCGGGAGACAAAGTGGATAGGAAGTCCACTTCCGGAGGGTGCCAATTCCTTGGTTGCTCTTTGGTAAGTTGGTCTTCTAAAAAGCAAAGTTGTGTGTCTCTCTCGTCCACCGAAGCGGAGTATGTGGCGGCCGGTAGTTGTTGTGCACAACTCTTATGGATGAGGCAAACTTTAAAGGATTACGGTGTCATTTGTGACAAAGTGCCTCTTTGGTGTGACAATGAAAGTGCCATCAAGATTTCTCTCAACCCGGTGCAACACTTCAAGACGAAGCATATTGAGATTCGGTATCACTTCATCCGGGATCACATTAGGCGAGGGGAGATCGAGCTCAACTACGTCAACACTCATGATAACCTTGCAGATATTTTCACGAAGCCGTTGGATGAAGCAAGATTTCGCGAGTTAAGGCATGAGCTAAATATCATTGATTCGAGCAATGTTGCTTGAACCCTTGCACACCCCACCATACTCAACTTGTTGTCTTGTTTAGATGTAGGCATGGACATAGGGGGAGTGTTGTTCTCTCAATGAACTCTCCCACCCCCCATTATGCATAAATTGATCAACTCTTTCACATTAGCCATTTTTTATGGTACTTGTGCTTCAAAGACGAGTTTTGGTCATGGGCCCAAGGATAATTCTTCGCGGTGCCATACCAATTGACTCAAACATAGGTGGCTCCGGCCACCGCCCTCTCTTTGGAGAGGTTGTGTCTCGAGGTTGTTTCTTGTTGTCCTTTGCCTTTCTCTCTTCGTGTTGAGCGTGTTCTTGTGGTGTCTTGTTGGCTTGAAGATTCCGTGCGAAGACCTTTTTTTCTTGTGTTTGAAACGTGCATCTTCTTGAGCTCGCGGTACTACCGCGGTCAGCCACGGTACTACCGCGTGTGGTGTGCACGGTACTACCGCACCTAGCGCGGCAGTAATTTTTTACTGCCGCCTGGGAGAGCGGTACTACCGCTTCGGTGCGGTACTTCCGCCCGAGCGGTACTGCCGCGATGAAGCGCGGTACTACCGTGCTGACGAGTGCGCGTGGGGGGTTATGACTCGGGCAGGGGGAGTTTCAACTCCCCATACCCATTCACTTGTCTCTCTCCACGCCGCCTCTCTCTCTCTTGCTCAAGAACGGCGCCGGAGACCCTCGCCGGATCTCCGTCTCCGGCCACTCTCCTCGGATTCCGACCGGTGGGATCGTTCCCCACCACTTCCTCTTGCCATGGACCAAGGTTTCTCCCCAAATCCCTCTCTCTCTTGGTTGTTCTTTTGCCTCTAGGTTTTTGGGGAGATGCATGTGTTCTTGAGATTTTAGGCCAAATCTTTGCAAGAGTAGGATGTAGGAGAGTAGTGTTGCGTAGAAATTATACTTGATATGTTGTCCCGTGGTAGATTTGATCAACCGTAGTACCACCGTGTTTTCGCGGTTCTTCTCAGATTCAAAGTGGTTTGGATCCGCCGCCGTGCGGTACTACCGCCCGTCAGGTGCGGTACTACCGCATGAGCTGTGGTACTAAGGTCCTACTACCGCTCCAAGTCCCGGTACTACCGTGTCTTCACACGGTACTACCACGACTAGGAGCGGTACTAAGATTTTAGTACCGCGCGACCTGGCAGTACTACCGTTGTTGTCCAATCTTCTTCTTGGCAATTACCACGTATGCTTTCTACTTGTTTCCCTTGTCTTGCTAAGGTCTTTGCATTGATTATTCTCGCTCTTTGTGTGTGCTTTTGCTTTGTGTCTTAGGTGGTGGCTCCGGTGCCCCTGCTCGCCGTTCCAATCCCAGTCGTGACACTGGCTCCAAGCGACTGCGCAATCAAGATGAAGCTCCAGAGGGCTCCAGTGCCCCCAAGCGCAATGTCAAGTCCTCCGCTAGCAAGTACAAGGAACCCGCCAAGGGCATGGACGAGATTCCACTTTCTGAGTTTATCCCTCGAAGGCAGATCAACCCATATGTGAATGCCCAGGCTATCTTTAGAGGCAATGACTTGTTTTGGACCAAGCAGCAGACTCTCATTTATCTGGATGTGATCAAGGCCAAGCAAAACACCTACGTGGATGTCAAGTGGATTGACATGAATCACATGAGGAAGGACAAGCATCGTGAGTACTTTGGAGAGGCTCTGGATTTGGTGGAGCAGTTTGGTATTGAACATGTGATCTCCTTCCACCTGGACAAGGTGCATGCCTATCTGGTGGATATGATGCTCCTGTGCGAGGAGGCGCGTGTGTCTCAGACCCAACCACTTGATGTCTCACACATCATGTGGTGTGAGCTTCGGTTCGCGGTGTTCAACCGCAAGGTACCTATCTATGGACCGTACCTGTTTCTGTTGATCTCCAAGACTTGGGAGAAGTTGTTCCCTGGTGATGAGTTCCTTGCTCCAGACTGGATTCGGCATGAGTCCATCAGTCTCCGTGTCAAGCCCAAGTGGGCCAACACTACCACTCGTGCTGAGGCGTCTGCTGCTAGGAGGGTTGTTGATGAGGAGGAGGCTGAGGCAGAGGATGTTGCTGAGGACCGTGCTGCTGGGTATACCCATCGTTCCTCTGAGCCCTCGTGGGCCAAGAAGCTGAAGGACAAGATGAAGACTCTGTTCTGCATGCAGGCAAAAGGGCAGTACAGGACTCACGTTGCTTCCAAGGAGAGTCGCCGCCGTGACAAGAGGATCATGAAGGTCTTTGGTGAGGCAGAATCCAGTGGGTCAGAGAGGCACATCACCCCGGAGGCCGAATGGATGGCGAAGCAAGGCTACAAGTGGACTGATTCTGAGGAGGACATCGAGGAGACCGTCCCCACCGCCGAGTCTGACGGTGAGCGTTGGAGCGATTTCTCTGCCCGAGCCACCCCTTGTGTGTAGGTGTCCTCTCTGCCTTTTTGGCGTCTCGATGCCAAAGGGGGAGAGAGTGTAGGGATTTGCGTGCTTGCGAGTCGTGTGTCGTGTTTGGTGTATTTGCTTTATCGTTTGAACCTCGTTTGCTTTGGTTTGGTTTGCGCCTTTGAGACTTATCCTTCATATGGTGTAAGACATATGCACTCTATCCTATCTTAGTGAGCCTATGATATAATTGTGCTACTTATGTTATGCTCTTGTTTGCTATCTTGTCTAGTGTTAGCCTTACTTTTGCAAGATAGGCCTTGTCTATAAAATATAGGGGGAGTGTTGATCCTAGTATGTGTGTCGTGCAGTCCAAAGCACCCATCCAGATTGCACACATCTAGGGGAAGCCCGTCTATATTTTAGAGAGGAGGGGTTTGCGTTTGCTCAATATTATTTTCCTTTGTGCAAATCCCGTATTGTCATCAATCCACCAAAAAGGGGGAGATTGTAAGGGCATATTTATCCCTAAGGTGTTTTGGTGATTGATGACAATGCTTTTGCGGACTAATCGTGTGCCTTGAGTTTCTCAGACGTTTCATCGCTAGGCACAAGACGGTTTGGTGCCCCTCGAAGACTATTGAAGACGGTGTTCTTTTTATGTTTCTTTTCGGTGGAATTGAGTCGTAGGAAAGCCGTACTATCAAGAAGGGGTCCGCTTCGGAAAGGTTTGGGTGGAATCATCATGTACACGTTTTCTTCGTTGTCTCCACCTTTCCCCCTGCGCTTTGGAGCATCCTCCGTTTATCCTCTATGCAATATGTCTTGGTTGCTGATATTGGGCTTGCGGTAGTACTGCTCCCTGGAGCGGTAGTACCGCAGGCACCTGCGGTAGTACCGCAAGAGCCCACGGTAGTGTTGGAAATATGCCCTAGAGGCAATAATAAATGGTTATTATTATATTTCTTTGTTCATGATAATTGTCTATTGTTCATGCTATAATTGTGTTATCCGGAAATCGTAATACATGTGTTAATACATAGACCACAACGTGTCCCTAGTAAGCCTCTAGTTGACTAGCTCGTTGATCAACAGATAGTCATGGTTTCCTGACTATGGACATTGGATGTCATTGATAACGGGATCACATCATTAGGAGAATGATGTGATGGACAAGACCCAATCCTAAGCATAGCTCAAAGATCGTGTAGTTCGTTTGCTAGAGCTTTTCCAATGTCAAGTATCTTTTCCTTAGACCATGAGATCGTGTAACTCCCGGATGCCGTAGGAGTGCTTTGGGTGTGCCAAACTTCACAATGTAACTGGGTGACTATAAAGGTACACTACGGGTATCTCTGAAAGTGTCTGTTGGGTTGACACGGATCGAGACTAGGATTTGTCACTCTGTATGACGGAGAGGTATCTCTGGGCCCACTCGGTAATGCATCATCATAATGAGCTCAATGTGACTAAGGAGTTAGTCACGGGATCATGCATTGCGGTACGAGTAAAGAGACTTGCCGGTAACGAGATTGAACAAGGTATTGGGATACCGACGATCGAATCTCGGGCAAGTAACATACCGATTGACAAAGGGAATTGTATACGGGATTGATTGAATCCTCGACATCGTGGTTCATCTGATGAGATCATCGTGGAACATGTGGGAGCCAACATGGGTATACAGATCCCGCTGTTGGTTATTGACCGGAGAGGCGTCTCGGTCATGTCTGCATGTCTCCCGAACCCGTAGGGTCTACACACTTAAGGTTCGGTGACGCTAGGGTTGTAGAGATATGAGTATGCGGAAACCCGAAAGTTGTTCGGAGTCCCGGATGAGATCCCGGACGTCACGAGGAGTTCCGGAATGGTCCGGATGTGAAGAATTATATATAGGAAGTCCAGTTTCGGCCACCGGGAAAGTTTCGGGGGTTATCGGTATTGTACCGGGACCACCGGAAGGGTCCCGGGGGTCCATCGGGTGGGGCCACCTATCCCGGAGGGCCCCATGGGCTGAAGTGGGAAGGGAACCAGCCCTTAGTGGGCTGGGGCGCCCCCCCTTGGGCCTCCCCCTGCGCCTAGGGTTGGAAACCCTAGGGGTGGGGGCGCCCCACTTGGCTTGGGGGGGAAGCCACCCCCCTTCCCCCTTGGCCGCCGCCCCCCCTTGGAGATCTGATCTCCCAGGGCCGGCGCCCCCCCCCCCAGGGGTCCTATATATAGTGGGGGGAGGGAGGGCAGCAACACCACAGCCCCTGGCGCCTCCCTCTCCCCCTGCAACACCTCTCCCTCTCGCAGAAGCTTGGCGAAGCCCTGCCGAGATCCCCGCCACATCCACCACCACGCCGTCGTGCTGCTGGATCTCCATCAACCTCTCCTTCCCCATTGCTGGATCAAGAAGGAGGAGACGTCGCTGCTCCATACGTGTGTTGAACGCGGAGGTGCCGTCCGTTCGGCACTCGGTCATCGGTGATTTGGATCACGGCGAGTACGACTCCATCATCCCCGTTCACTAGAACGCTTCCGCTCGCGATCTACAAGGGTATGTAGATGCACTCCTTTCCCCTCGTTGCTAGTATACTCCATAGATGGATCTTGGTGATGCGTAGGAAATTTTAAAATTCTGCTACGATCCCCAACAGTGGCATCATGAGCCAGGCCTATGCGTAGTTACTATGCACGAGTAGAACACAAAGCAGTTGTGGGCGTAGATGTTGCCAATTCTTCTTGCCGCTACTAGTCTTATCTTGTTTCGGCAGTATTGTGGGATGAAGCGGCCCGGACCGACCTTACACGTACGCTTACGTGAGACAGGTTCCACCGACTGACATGCACTAGTTGCATAAGGTGGCTAGCGGGTGTATGTCTCTCCCACTTTAGTCGAAACGGATTCGATGAAAAGGGTCCTTATGAAGGGTAAATAGAAATTGGCATATCACGTTGTGGTTTTACGTAGGTAAGAAACGTTCTTGCTAGAAACCTATAGAAGCCACGTAAAAACTTGCAACAACAATTAGAGGACGTCTAACTTGTTTTTGCAGCATGTGCCTTGTGATGTGATATGGCCAAAAGGATGTGATGAATGATATATGTGATGTATGAGATTGATCATATTCTTGTAATAGGAATCACGACTTGCATGTCGATGAGTATGACAACCGGCAGGAGCCATAGGAGTTGTCTTTATTATTTTGTATGACCTGCGTGTCATTGAATAACGCCATGTAAATTACTTTACTTTATTGCTAAACGCGTTAGCCATAGAAGTAGAAGTAATCGTTGGCGTGACAACTTCATGAAGACACGATGATGGAGATCATGATGATGGAGATCATGGTGTCATGCCGGTGACGAAGATGATCATGGCGCCCCGAAGATGGAGATCAAAGGAGCAAAATGATATTGGCCATATCATGTCACTATTTGATTGCATGTGATGTTTATCATGTTTTGCATCTTATTTGCTTAGAACGACGGTAGTAAGTAAGATGATCCCTTATAATAATTTCAAGAAAGTGTTCCCCCTAACTGTGCACCGTTGCGAAGGTTCGTTGTTTCGAAGCACCACGTGATGATCGGGTGTGATAGATTCTAACGTTCGCATACAACGGGTGTTGACGAGCCTAGCATGTACAGACATGGCCTCGGAACACACGCAATACACTTAGGTTGACTTGACGAGCCTAGCATGTACAGACATGGCCTCGGAACACGGAAGACCGAAAGGTCGAGCATGAGTCGTATAGAAGATACGATCAACATGGAGATGTTCACCGATCTTGACTAGTCTGTCTCACGTGATGATCGGACACGGCCTAGTTAACTCGGATCATGTTTCACTTAGATGACTAGAGGGATGTCTATCTGAGTGGGAGTTCATTGAATAATTTGATTAGATGAACTTAATTATCATGAACTTAGTCTAAAATCTTTACAATATGTCTTGTAGATCAAATGGCCCACGTTGTCCTCAACTTCAACGCGTTCCTAGAGAAAACCAAGCTGAAAGATGATGGCAGCAACTATACGGACTGGGTCCGGAACCTGAGGATCATCCTCATAGCTGCCAAGAAAGATTATGTCCTAGAAGCACCGCTAGGTGAAGCACCCATCCCAGAGAACCAAGACGTTATGAACGCTTGGCAATCACGTGCTGATGATTACTCCCTCGTTCAGTGCGGCATGCTTTACAGCTTAGAACCGGGGCTCCAAAAGCGTTTTGAGAAACATGGAGCATATGAGATGTTCGAAGAGCTGAAAATGGTTTTCCAAGCTCATGCCCGGGTCGAGAGATATGAAGTCTCCGACAAGTGCTTCAGCTGTAAAATGGAGGAAAATAGTTCTGTTAGTGAGCACATACTCAGAATGTCTGGGTTACACAACCGCTTGTCTCAGCTGGGAGTTAATCTCCCGGATGACGCGGTCATTGACAGAATCCTTCAGTCGCTTCCACCGAGCTACAAGAGCTTTGTGATGAACTTCAATATGCAAGGGATGGAAAAGACCATTCCTGAGGTATATTCAATGCTGAAATCAGCGGAGGTGGAGATCAGAAAGGAACATCAAGTGTTGATGGTGAATAAAACCACTAAGTTCAAGAAGGGCAAGGGTAAGAAGAACTTCAAGAAGGACGGCAAGGGAGTTGTCGCGCCCGGTAAGCCAGTTGCCGGGAAGAAGCCAAGGAATGGACCCAAGCCTGAGACTGAGTGCTTTTATTGCAAGGGAAGTGGTCACTGGAAGCGGAACTGCCCCAAATACTTAGCGGACAAGAAGGCCGGCAACACCAAAGGTATATGTGATATACATGTAATTGATGTGTACCTTACCAGTACTCGTAGTAGCTCCTGGGTATTTGATACCGGTGCGGTTGCTCATATTTGTAACTCAAAACAGGAGCTGCGGAATAAACGGAGACTGGCGAAGGACGAGGTGACGATGCGCGTCGGGAATGGTTCCAAGGTCGATGTGATCGCCGTCGGCACGCTACCTCTACATTTACCTACGGGATTAGTTTTAAACCTCAATAATTGTTATTTAGTGCCAGCTTTGAGCATGAACATTGTATCTGGATCTCGTTTAATTCGAGATGGCTACTCATTTAAATCCGAGAATAATGGTTGTTCTATTTATATGAGAGATATGTTTTATGGTCATGCCCCGCTGGTCAATGGTTTATTCTTGATGAATCTCGAACGTGATGTTACACATATTCATAGTGTGAATACCAAAAGATGTAAAGTTGATAACGATAGTCCCACATACTTGTGGCACTGCCGCCTTGGTCACATTGGTGTCAAGCGTATGAAGAAGCTCCATGCAGATGGACTTTTGGAGTCTCTTGATTACGAATCATTTGACACGTGCGAACCATGCCTCATGGGTAAGATGACCAAGACTCCGTTCTCCGGAACAATGGAGCGAGCAACCAACTTATTGGAAATCATACATACCAATGTGTGCGGTCCAATGAATGTTGAGGCTCGCGGAGGCTATCGTTATGTTCTCACTCTCACTGATGATTTAAGTAGATATGGGTATGTCTACCTAATGAAACACAAGTCTGAAACCTTTGAAAAGTTCAAGGAATTTCATAGTGAGGTTGAGAATCAACGTGACAGAAAAATAAAGTTCCTACGATCAGATCGTGGAGGAGAATATTTAAGTCACGAATTTGGTACACACTTAAGGAAATGTGGAATAGTTTCACAACTCACGCCACGTGGAACACCTCAGTGAAATGGTGTGTCCGAACGTCGTAATCGCACTCTATTGGATATGGTGCGATCTATGATGTCTCTTACCGATCTACCGCTCTCATTTTGGGGCTATGCTTTAGAGACTGCCGCATTCATTTTAAATAGGGCTCCGTCGAAATCCGTTGAGACGACACCGTATGAATTATGGTTTGGGAAGAAACCTAAGCTGTCGTTTCTAAAAGTTTGGGGATGTGATGCTTATGTCAAGAAACTTCAACCTGAAAAGCTCAAACCCAAGTCAGAGAAATGCGTCTTCATAGGATACCCTAAGGAAACCATTGGGTATACCTTCTACCTTAGATCCGAAGGCAAGATCTTTGTTGCCAAGAACTGGTCCTTTCTGGAGAAAGAGTTTCTCTCAAAAGAATTAAGTGGGAGGAAAGTGGAACTTGATGAGGTGATAGTCATCCCTTCCGAACCGGAAAGTAGCGCAGCGCGGGAAGATGTTCCTGTGGTGCCTACACCGACTGGAGAGGAAGTTAATGATGATGATCATGAAGCTTCGGATCAAGTTACTGCTGAACTTCGAAGGTCCACAAGGACACGTTCCGCACCAGAGTGGTACGGCAACCCTGTCCTGGAAATCATGTTGTTAGACAACGGTGAACCTTCGAACTATGAAGAAGCGATGGCGGGCCCGGATTCCGACAAATGGCTAGAAGCCATGCAATCCGAGATAGGATCCATGTATGAAAACGAAGTATGGACTTTGACTGACTTGCCCGATGATCGGCGAGCCATAGAAAACAAATGGATCTTTAAGAAGAAGACAGACGCGGATGGTAATGTGACCATCTATAAGGCTCGACTTGTCGCTAAGGGTTATCGACAAGTTCAAGGGGTTGACTACGATGAGACTTTCTCACCCATAGCGAAGCTGAAGTCCGTCCGAATCATGTTAGCAATTGCCGCATACTATGATTATGAGATATGGCAGATGGACGTCAAAACGGCATTCCTTAACGGCTTCCTTAAGGAAGAATTGTATATGATGCAGCCGGAAGGTTTTGTCGATCCTAAGAATGCTAACAAAGTATGCAAGCTCCAACGCTCAATCTATGGGCTGGTGCAAGCATCTCGGAGTTGGAACATTCGCTTTGATGAGATGATCAAAGCGTTTGGGTTTACACAGACTTATGGAGAAGCCTGTGTTTACAAGAAAGTGAGTGGGAGCTCTGTAGCATTTCTCATATTATATGTGGATGACATACTATTGATGGGAAATGATATAGAATTCTTGGAAAGTATAAAGGCATATTTGAATAAGTGTTTTTCAATGAAGGACCTTGGAGAAGCTGCTTATATATTAGGCATCAAGATCTATAGAGATATATCAAGACGCCTCATTGGTCTTTCACAGAGTACATACCTTGACAAGATATTGAAGAAGTCCAATATGGATCAGTCCAAGAAGGGGTTCTTGCCTGTATTGCAAGGTGTGCAATTGAGCACGGCTCAATGCCCGACCACGGCAGAAGATAGAGAAAAGATGAGTGTCATCCCCTATGCCTCGGCCATAGGGTCTATAATGTATGCCATGTTGTGTACCAGACCTGATGTAAACCTTGCCGTAAGTTTGGTAGGAAGGTACCAAAGTAATCCCGGCATGGAACACTGGACAGCGGTCAAGAATATCCTGAAGTACCTGAAAAGGACTAAGGATATGTTTCTCGTTTATGGAGGTGACGAAGAGCTCGTCGTAAAGGGTTACGTCGACGCTAGCTTCGACACAGATCTGGATGACTCCAAGTCACAAACCGGATACGTGTATATTTTGAATGGAGGGGCAGTAAGCTGGTGCAGTTGCAAGCAAAGCGTCGTGGCGGGATCTACATGTGAAGCGGAGTACATGGCAGCCTCAGAGGCAGCACAGGAAGCAGTCTGGATAAAGGAGTTCATCACCGACCTAGGGGTGATTCCCAATGCGTCGGGCCCGATGACTCTCTTCTGTGACAACACTGGAGCTATTGCCCTTGCCAAGGAGCCCAGGTTTCACAGGAAGACCAGGCATATCAAGTGTCGCTTCAACTCCATTCGTGAAAGTGTTCAAAATTGAGACATAGATATTTGTAAAGTACATACGGACCTGAATGTAGCAGATCCGTTGACTAAACCTCTCCCTAGATCAAAACATGATCAACACCAGAACGCTATGGGTGTTCGATTCATCACAATGTAACTAGATTATTGACTCTAGTGCAAGTGGGAGACTATTGGAAATATGCCCTAGAGGCAATAATAAATGGTTATTATTATATTTCTTTGTTCATGCTATAATTGTGTTATCCGAAAATCGTAATACATGTGTGAATACATAGACCACAATGTGTCCCTAGTAAGCCTCTAGTTGACTAGCTCGTTGATCAACAGATAGTCATGGTTTCCTGACTATGGACATTGGATGTCATTGATAACGGGATCACATCATTAGGAGAATGATGTGATGGACAAGACCCAATCCTAAGCATAGCTCAAAGATCGTGTAGTTCGTTTGCTAGAGCTTTTCCAATGTCAAGTATCTTTTCCTTAGACCATGAGATCGTGTAACTCCCGGATGCCGTAGGAGTGCTTTGGGTGTGCCAAACGTCACAACGTAACTGGGTGACTATAAAGGTACACTACGGGTATCTCTGAAAGTGTCTGTTGGGTTGACACGGATCGAGACTGGGATTTGTCACTCCGTATGACGGAGAGGTATCTCTGGGCCCACTCGGTAATGCATCATCATAATGAGCTCAATGTGACTAAGGAGTTAGTCACGGGATCATGCATTGCGGTACGAGTAAAGAGACTTGCCGGTAACGAGATTGAACAAGGTATTGGGATACCGACGATCGAATCTCGGGCAAGTAACATACCGATTGACAAAGGGAATTGTATACGGGATTGATTGAATCCTCGACATCGTGGTTCATCCGATGAGATCATCGTGGAACATGTGGGAGCCAACATGGGTATCCAGATCCCGCTGCTGGTTATTGATCGGAGAGGCGTCTCGGTCATGTCTGCATGTCTCCCGAACCCGTAGGGTCTACACACTTAAGGTTCGGTGACGCTAGGGTTGTAGAGATATGAGTATGCGGAAACCCGAAAGTTGTTCGGAGTCCCGGATGAGATCCCGGACGTCACCAGGAGTTCCGGAATGGTCCGGAGGTGAAGAATTATATATAGGAAGTCCAGTTTCGGCCACCGGGAAAGTTTCGGGGGTTATCAGTATTGTACCGGGACCACCGGAAGGGTCCCGGGGGTCCACCGGGTGGGGCCACCTATCCCGGAGGGCCCCATGGGCTGAAGTGGGAAGGGAACCAGCCCTTAGTGGGCTGGGGCGCCCCCCCTTGGGCCTCCCCCTGCGCCTAGGGTTGGAAACCCTAGGGGTGGGGGCGCCCCACTTGGCTTGGGGGGAAGCCACCCCCCCCTTGGAGATCTGATCTCCCAGGGCCGCCCCCCCCCCCCCTCCAGGGGTCCTATATATAGTGGGGGGAGGGAGGGCAGCAACACCACAGCCCCTGGCGCCTCCCTCTCCCCCTGCAACACCTCTCCCTCTCGCAGAAGCTTGGCGAAGCCCTGCCGAGATCCCCGCTACATCCACCACCACGCCGTCGTGCTGCTGGATCTCCATCAACCTCTCCTTCCCCCTTGCTGGATCAAGAAGGAGGAGACGTCGCTGCTCCGTACGTGTGTTGAACGCGGGGGTGCCGTTCGTTCGGCACTCGGTCATCGGTGATTTGGATCACGGCGAGTACGACTCCATCATCCCCGTTCACTAGAACGCTTCCGCTCGCGATCTACAAGGGTATGTAGATGCACTCATTTCCCCTCGTTGCTAGTATACTCCATAGATGGATCTTGGTGATGCGTAGGAAATTTTAAAATTCTGCTACGATCCCCAACAGGTAGAACCGCTCCTCTGGAGCTGTAGTACCGTGGCCCCCAGGCCAAGTGCCGCTACATTGCGGTAGTAGGGGCGGATGTAGTTTTTTACATCCGCGCCTCCGCGGTAGTACCGCACCTTGTGCGCGGTAGTACCGCGCGCGGCCTGGCTCATCCGCCACGCGGTAGTACCACTCCTCCAGCTGTAGTACCGTGTCGGATTTTTGCATCGTTTGATTTTCAGCGGAAGTAGGCACGGATGTATTTTTATTCATCCGCGTCTTTCCCAGGCTAGGCCATTCCTGCCTTGCGGTAGTACCGCAAGGGGGAGCGGTAGTACCGCTCCTGCGGAAGTACTGCTCTCAGCCTCTGTGCTTCAGGCTTGACCTAGTTCCTGCCGTAGCAGCGGTAGTACCGCGGTCACCCGCGGTAGTACCGTGTGGCCGTGCGGTAGTACCGCTTGTCAGGGGCGGTAGTGCCGCGAGTCGCGGGCTGGTTAGGTGGATAACAGTTGGATTTAGTTCTCGACTATAAAAGGGGTGTCTTCTTCCTCTAGTTGACCACCTCTTCCAACCCTAAGCTCCATTGTTGCTCCGAGCTCCTTTTTCGCCCGATCTCACTCCCTAGCCAATCAAACTTGTTGATTTGCTCGGGAGTGGTTGAGAAGGCCCCGATCTACACTTCCACCAAGAGAAATTTGACTTCCCCCCACTAATCCCTTGCGGATCTTGTTACTCTTGGGTGTTTGAGCACCCTAGACGGTTGAGGTCACCGCGGAGCCATAGTCCATTGTGGTGAAGCTTCATGGTGTCATTGGGAGCCTCCAATTAACTTGTGGAGATTGCCCCAACCTTGTTTGTAAAGGTTCGGTCGCCGCCTCCAAGGGCACCAATAGTGGAATCATGGCATCTCGCATTGTGTGAGGGCGTGAGGAGAATACGGTGGCCCTAGTGGCTTCTTGGGGAGCATTGTGCCTCCACACCGCTCCAACGGAGACGTACTTCCCTTCAAAGGAAAGGAACTTCGGTAACACATCCTCGTCTTCACCGGCTCCACTCTTGGTTATCTCGTGCCTTTACTTGTGCAAGCTTATTTGTGCTATATCTCTTGCTTGCTTGTGTGCTTATTGTTGTTGCATCATATAGGTTGCTCACCTAGTTGCATATCTAGACAACCTACTTTGATGCAAACTTTAAATTGGTAAAGAAAAGCTAAAAATTGTTAGTTGCCTATTCACCCCCCCCCCTCTAGTCAACTATATCGATCCTTTCACATAATTTATAGGAACAAGAATCAACTAGCATAGGAAGGCAAAACAAGTATAACTTCAAAACTTTAAGCACATAGAGAGGAAACTTGATATTATTGCAACTCCTACAGGCATATATTCCTCCATCATCATAATTTTCAGTAGCATCATGAATGAATTCAACAATATAACCATCACATAGAGCATTCTTTTCATGATCTATAAGCATAGAAATTTTTCTACTCTTCACATAAGCAAAATTCTTCTCATTCAGAATAGTGGGATCACTAATTCCTAAAGTCGACACTCTTCCAAACCCACCTTAGATGATAGTATTATTCATACTCCAAAAGATATAAGTGAATTTCATGGAGCATTCCACAATTAATATAGACTAACCAATATCCAAGCTCAAAATATGTAAGTGAAGCACACGAAACATTCTATAAAACCATACTCAAAAGATTTAAGTGAAGCACAAAGGGCAATTCTATAAGATCATACTTAAAAGATATAAGTGAAGCACATGAAGTATTCTATAAATCAATGAAGGGCTATCTCATGCTAGCATGGTTCGTAAAGGAAAAACAAAAACACAAAGGACACAAATCATGTGAACAAAACAAAAACCGAGGTATACCGATATTTGCTGAAGAAGAAAGATGGGATGCCAACCGGGGCATCCCCAAGCTTAGATGCTTGAGTATCCTTTAAAATATTTACTTGGGGTGCCTTGGTCATCCCCAAGCTTGAACTCTTGCCTCTCTTTATTCTTCTCATATTGATAGTTCCTCGATCTTCAAACACTTCATCCACACAGAACTTTAACAAAAAATTTGTGAGATCCGTTAGTGTAATAAAGCAAACTACCACTTTAAGGTACTGTAATGAACTCATTATTTATTTATATTGGTGTTAAACCTACTGTATTCCAACTTCTTTATGGTTCATACCCCCCGATACTAGCCATAGATTGATCAAAATAAGCAAACAACACACGCAAAACAGAATCTGTCAAAAACAAGACAGTCTGTAGTAATCTGGAGGTTTAGCAAACTTCTGTAACTCCAAAAATTATGAAATAAATTTGACAATTTGAACAATTTGTACAGAAGTAATGTGAAAAACGTTTCAGACCCATTTGACTTTCCAGTAAAAAATGTAAAATCATGCGCTACAGCCAAAGTTTCTGTTTTTGTTCTGCACATAGTAAACAAGCGATCTAATCATCCTAAAACCAAAACTTGGCATATTATTTTTATAATACAATGGATATATACAAGGGGATAATTATTTATAGAGAACCTTTCATGAAAAATTCTACATTGTTTCCGTGAGCATGAACACAAGTGCTCAAGGTCGACCCTCACTTCTTCAATGCAAAACTTTTCAATCACTTCTCTTTTTGAAAAACTTTTTAGGCATGAGAGGCAAGTAAATTTTTTTTTGGTATTTTCATTCTTAAATTTTTTTTGTATGTTTCACCCACAACTAAACATAAACAAAAAGGAAAAACAAAATCTACTTAGTGAAGAAAGCAAGAAAGCACACACGAGAATATCAACCCCACGCTATTACTCCCCGGCAACGGCGCCAGAAAAGAGCTTGATAATCCCCAAGTGCAGGGAATCATCGTAGCAATTCCCAATGGTGGAAGTGATAAGTATGGAGTGTCGAACCCACAAGGAGCTAAAGGTAAGATCAATATTCTCTCAAGTCCTATCTGCCACTGATATGACTCTATGTACACCGAACGTTTGCTTCCAACTAGAAACGAGAACTAAAACTACATTGTGGGTATGAAGAGGATAACTTTGCATGGTATCGGAGAGCTAAAATATAAAAGTAGGTGTTGTTATCATAAAGTTAGAATATATTATAAATAGCGAGTGTGGAATAATGATGGATCGGTGTGCGGAATTGTCCTAGGCAATTGTTAACAAGACCGGTAGTCGTCATTGCAATTTCATATGAGGGAGAGGCATAAGCTAACATACTTTCTCTACTTGGATCATATGCACTTATGATTGGAACTCTAGCAAGCATCCGCAACTACTAAAGATCATTAAGGTAAAACCCAACCATAGCATTAAAGCATCAAGTCCTCTTTATTCCCATACGCAACAACCCCCTTACTCGGGTTTGTGTTTCAGGCACTCACCAACCCACTATAAGCGAATCATGAACGTATTGCAACACCCTACAGCGGGAATCCCTCACGCTTGCGCGACACGGAGGGCACCATAGGACAGCACCAAAATAAAACATACAACTCCTACCAATCTAGATCATCAATCAACCCAAAGACAAAGGATATCTACTCAAAACATCATAGGATGGCAACACATCATTGGATCATAATATGTGGCATAAAGCACCATGTTCAAGTAGGGATTACAGCGGGGTGCGGGAGAGTGGACCGCGTAAAAGAGATGAGGATGGTGATGGTGGTGGTGATGTTGATGAAGACGATCACCGCGGCGATGATTCCCCTCTCGATGGCACTCCGGTGCCACCAAGAGAGAGGAGGAGAGGTTCTCCCCCTTGTGCTTCCTCCTCCATGGCCTCCCCCCCCCCTAGATGGGGAGAGGTTCTCCCTCTGGTCCTTGGCCTTCATGGCGATGATGGCCCCTCCGGGATCCTCCTCCATGGCCTCCGGTGATGATGGCCCCCTCCAGCAGGGTGCCAGAGAGGGCCTAGATTGATTTCTTGTGGCTACAGAGGCTTGCGGCGGCGGAACTTCTGATTTAGTGGAAAACTCATATGCAAGATGATAAACAGTAAAACCTGACTCATAGTCTCGCCTCTAAGACAACCTCAAGTGTTGTTTGTGATCATGTTTTCGGATCTTAGGATATCGTTAAGTGTAACGATAGTCTTCAAAAACCATGTAGTATTGTTAGGATTATATCCACGACATCTCATGTATAATAAAAATGTATACAAAAAATATACAATGTGTGTGAAAACAGTTGATCGTGTATTTAGAAGATATTAATCAAGCAATTGAAAAAATGTTAATTTGTATTTAAAAATTGATAATCAAGCACTTGAAAAATGTTATATGTATATAGAAAAAAATGTTAATCGAGCATTTTAATTTTTTTAATGTCTATTGGAAAACTGTTGACCATGTATTCGAAAAATGTTAACCTTGTATTTAAATAATTTCAAACCTGTATTCGGAACATGTATTAGATATATACCAAAAATATACAATTTGTATGTAAAGTAATAATGAAAATATAAGCTCTCAAAAAAATTATCATGTGTTTCAAAAATATTAAGTGTTTATAAAAATATACAATTTTTTTACTATGTACTCACGAAAAAGTTAACATATGGTGAACAAAAAAGAACCAATCAAAAGCGGCCAAACACAAAGTAAAAAAAGAAGAAACCCAATAAAACCAAAAAGAAAGAAAAATAAAATATATAAACTAGCAAATCACTTCAAAGAATGAAAATAAAAAATAAGAAAAACAAAGAAAACCCAAAAAGTAATAAAAATCAGAATAAAGAAAGAAAGGCAAAAGGAAATAAAAAATAAAAAACAAAAAACAAGTGAAAATCAAGAAAGAAACTAAGAAAATCAATGAATAAGCAAAGAAAATAGGAGAAAACATGTATAAAACAAAGAATAAAGAAAGAAAAACAAGTAAAAAAGAAACAAAAATTCCCGGATAAAACTAGACTAAACCATTCAGCAACCAACCCACCAAGCGAGCTAGCAAACCAGCGAACTCGAACAAAGGAACCCAGTGGAAAAAAAAGGTGAACATGGGCCGGCCTAGTAGCTACATTGCGGGGGCCGCTACATTGCGCTGAAAATGGGCCGGCCTTCAGTTTGCGTCTCCTATTTGACAGGTAGGTCGTTCGTTAGCGACCTAGCCCCTACCCCTTACAGGATCTGATTTTCTTTTGCGCCATCCCATTTCGGGCTCCTTCTCCATCAGTTTTGGGAAGGTTGTAGAATCTAATCTGAAGCCGTTTTTTCCTCTGTTTTTTTATTTTTCTTTCTTTTTCTTTTTACGTTATTTTTTATTTTCTTTTTTCTTTTCTATTCTGTTGTATTTTTCTTCTTCTTTCCTATTTTAATTTTCCTTTTATTTTTCTCCTTTCTGACCATTTCTCAATTTTGTGAACATATTTTCTCAAATCGCGAACGCTTTTTTAAAATCTTGAACATATTTTTACTCGTCAACATGTGAAAGTTTTTCAAATTTGTGAACATTTTTCACCAAGTCGCGATTTTTTTTGGAAATGACAAACATTTTTATAAATTTGCAAACATTTCTTGAAATTGTGAACACTTTTTTTATCCCATGAACCATTTTTTAGATCGGTGAAAATTTTCCAATAGAGGCGCATTTTTCTGAAATTGGTAGAACAGTTTTTGTAATTAAAGAACATATTTTTGTTTTGATGAATATTTAGAAATGTATGGATATTTATTGTATCAGGGAATATTTTTAAAAATTCATACCAGTTTTTGATTCACAATTGTTTTTTCAATTTCATAACCATTTTTGATTCACAATTTATTTTTTCAATTTCATAACATTTTTTGGAAAATCAGGAATATTTTTTGAAACCACGAATACTTTTTGATGTCCTGAACATGTTTTTATTTTAATTTTTAAAAGAAATTTCAGAACATTTTGAAATCCCAAATTAACTAAAATAGAGAAAATCCGAAAAGAAAAGAATAAATTAAAAATCAAGCGCGACGCACATGGGATGACCCAAAATGGCATGCTGGGGAGTGACCAGTGCTAAAAATTTGAAAGTTCGATCTTTTTATAATATAAAAAATATGAAAATATGAAAAATTTCTGGAAAATTAATTTAGGAAAATTCTGAATTTTTTGGGAAAAAATCAATTTTTTAAGTCGATCATTTTTTGAAAATTTAAATAAAATTTGATATATTTTGTAGAAAATCTGGACATTTTTTAAAACTTTAACAAATTTTGAAAATCTTGATTTTTTTGTATTTTTAACATTTTCTGTAAATTAAATTATTTTAGAAGTTCTAAATATTTTTTGAAACACGTTATCGCTCGCTTCGTTCATGCATGCTGACCAGCGAACGACTGTTGGGTGTTCTCTCTTCGTGCATGCTAAGAGGGTATTTGGGTTCCCTAAAAAAGAAAGTATTTAGGCTGAGCTCGTGCATGTTGAGGCGGCTCCGTGCAGCGTGCCAAACACCCAAAAATGGCTCGAGAAGGGTACTTTTGTGCTCATGCACCCTCCAGCACTCTACCAAACACACCCTATATGGCATAGCACATGCCAGGCAGCGGACGCGCGCCCATTTTGGGCAGGCCCATGAGCTGCAGCGGGGAGGCCCCCTATTTTCTTGTTTCCTTCTTATTTCGTTTTTTTATGATTCAGGATTTCAAAAACATTCCAAAATTTGAAAAATATGCGAACTTCAAAAATGCTCGTGGAGCCAAAAACGTAGCTCAATTTGAATAATGTTGATGAATTTGAAAAAATGTCCATGAATTTTGATAATGATGACCTTTTTTTATCAGATGAACAAATTGTGAATTTGACGAACATTTTTTGAAATTTATGAACAAATTTTTATCAAGAACATTTTCTTAAAAAGTTGGATGACATTTCTGAAAAATGGATGAAAACTTTTTGAATTTGATGAACATTTTAAAAATTGACGTTGAACCAAACTTTGAGTAAGATGAACAATTTTTGAATTAGATGAACATTCTTCAGTTTTTGAACTTGATGAATACATTCTTAATTCAAGATCACTTTTTTTGAAAAATCGGATGAAATTTTTGAAAACTGGATGAACATTTTCTAAAATTATGCAGAATCTTTTTTGTATTTTATGAAAAACGGTGATGAAGAAGAAATTAAAATTTGAAGAATAAAAACAGAAAAAGAAATATAAAAAACTGGGGGACCTCGCGGCCCACATGGGCCGGCCCAAAAGGCAGGCAGAGGAGGTGGGTGGGGGGGGCGCTACAGGGCTAGGGGGTGTAGGATTATTGATCCAGCTTAGCGCGTGGTACTGAAGGTCGAGACGAAAGAAGCACTCGCGCTAAGCTGATCAATAATTCTACACGTACAAAGAGGCTACGTAAACCTTCCTTCCTAATTCTATCCCCCTCCCCCCTATTTTCAGTGGGGGTGGGCCCCGCCTCTGCCTAACACCAACCAAAATTTATCAACTACCTAATCACGTAACATTACGTTAACTTCTTTCCTAAGTGTGGCATTGCTCAAGCTGGATATAGTCGCCGCGCAATTGAACGCCAGAAACGCACGATGAACACAAGAAGAGGCTCGTCCTCCTCGTACGGCTGTCCTGTAACCTCGGCTTGTTTGCGAGCTCAAGGCCCATGCGCAACCCTCATTCTCGGGCTTGTCCCAAATTAGCACGCGCTTATAAAATGACGAATCCTCATCTCCGGCTCCTATTTAGTCCAACTTGTAAGAAATAAAGTAGACCCCTTCCATTGGTTGAGGGGCTCAAACCTCCTAAACACCTCCCATTTGATTGTATAATTGTATCAACTGATCGGGAGGTGTTGATCGTCGTAAACCATGAGCAAAGGCGCCATAATCGGCGCGTCCACCGTCCTGGTGGTGGCGGTCGTCGCTGCCGTCTGCGTCGTGTCCTTCAAAGAAGCTAAAAATGAGGAGGACAGCACGGAGCTGACGACGTCGATCAAGTCGATCAAGTCCTTCTGCCAGCCCGTGGACTACAAGGCGGCGTGCGAGAAGACGCTGGGGGAGACGGCCGGCAATGCGACGACCACGACGGAGCTGGCCAAGGCCATCTTCAAGGCCACCTCGGAGCGGATCGAGAAGGCCGTGCAGGAGTCCAGCCTGCTCAACGAGCTCAAACATGACCCACGCACGTCGGGCGCGCTCAAGAACTGCAAGGAGATGCTCCACTATGCCATCGACGACCTCAAGACCACCTTCGACCAGCTCGGCGGCTTCGAGATGACCAACTTCAAGCACGCCATGGACGACCTCAAGACGTGGCTCACCTCCGCGCTCACGTACCAGGAGACCTGCATTGACGGCTTCGCCAACACCACGACCGACGCCTCCGCCAAGATGCGCAAGGCGCTTAACGTCTCCCAGGAGCTGACGGAGAACATCCTGTCCATCGTGGACGAGTTCGGGGACACCATCGCCAACCTGGACCTGTCCATCTTCAGCCGGCGGCTGCTCGGGCACGACGGCGCGCCCAGGTGGATGTCGGACGCCAAGCGGAGGCTGCTGGAGGTGTCTCCCAGCGAGCCCGACTTCAAGCCGGACATGACGGTGGCGGCGGACGGCAGCGGCGACTACAAGACCATCAACGAGGCGCTGGCCAAGGTGCCGCTCAAGAGCGAGGACACGTTCGTGATGCACGTCAAGGAGGGCACGTACAAGGAGTACGTCTCCGTGGCGCGCAACGTGACGAACCTCGTCATGATCGGCGACGGGGCCGGCAAGACGGTCATCACGGGGGACAAGAACTTCATGATGAACATCACCACCAAGGACACGGCCACCATGGAGGCGATCGGCAACGGCTTCTTCATGCGCGGGATCACGGTGGAGAACACGGCGGGCGCCAAGAACCACCAGGCCGTGGCGCTGAGGGTGCAGAGCGACCAGTCGGTGTTCTACGAGTGCCAGTTCGACGGGTACCAGGACACGCTGTACACGCACACCAGCCGGCAGTACTACCGCGACTGCACCGTGAGCGGCACCATCGACTTCATCTTCGGCAACGCGCAGGTGGTGTTCCAGAACTGCGTCCTCCAGGTGCGCAAGTGCATGGAGAACCAGCAGAACATCATCACGGCGCAGGGGCGCAAGGAGAGGCACTCCGCCGGCGGCATCGTCATCCACAACTGCACCATCGAGCCGCACCCGGAGTTCAAGGACCACATCGGCAGGCTCCGGACGTTCCTGGGGCGGCCGTGGAAGGAGCACTCCCGCACCCTCTACATCCAGTCGGAGATCGGCGACCTCATCGACCCGCAGGGGTGGCTGCCGTGGCTCGGCGACTTCGCGCTCAGCACCTGCTACTACGCCGAGGTGGACAACCGGGGGCCGGGGGCCGACATGAGCAATCGCGTCACGTGGAAGGGCGTCAAGCACGTCACCTACCGGCAGGCGCAAGAGAAGTACACCGTCGAGAGGTTCATCCAGGGGAATCTCTGGATCTCCAAGTACGGCGTGCCCTTCATCCCGGGGTTGCTGCCGCAGGAGCAGGCCGCCCACACTGACACTGAGCCAAGCTAGCGTTCTTTCGGGGTCGAGGATGAAGATGGATTGTGGACAAGGGTTGTTAATTTTATGGATAGAGGATCGGTTGTACGTACACTGTTGTTGATGTATATCATCTGTGTATCGTCGTACAGTATATGTGAGATGCATGTCAATGTAGAATGTAGAATGTATGTGCGTGTACACTGCTCTTTCGGACACCCATGCTCACAATTGGACAACTTACGACTCAAATAGAACAGGATTTAAGACAGTTTAATTACCACATGTTGATCTTTTTGCTTGTGTTTATCTATCTAGACGTCTTGCAGTGCTAAATTGTACTCCTTCGAACACCGACTTTTTTTAAAAGATCCAGCTTCCTGATTTTCTTTTCAAACACCGACTTTTTTTTAAGATCCAGCTGTTGCTGCCATTCATTTCATTAGCAGAGAGAACACCGACTTGTAAATGAGCCAAACTTGGACCTGGATCCTCGCCAACAAGGGAATAAATAGATGCACTTGCCAGAAAAAAGGTGATGCCAAATTGAAAAATGCCAACACATTGTCGCTTCCTATTTGAAGAGAGCAAACGAAATTATGTTCAGTAAAGCAAACAAATATTTCCTTTCATTCCGGGCAAAACCATGAGGAAGATACATAAGCAAGCAACAACATCATCAAACAACAGCATGGCACCCTTTGATAGTTACAAATACTGAATACACGACCTTTTTAACTTGTCAAGTCCACACTCTGCTCAGTGCTCCCGCGTCACTACTTGCGATTGGAGCGGCTTTATTAGATCAGGAAAAAAGCACACAAAAATCATACCAGGGCCAGCATAATCATAATCATAACCATATGTGTTCCCTCTCAGCTGGTTCAGTTGTAGGCGTCCGGGTTGGCGACGAGGTAGGCCTCGGCGGCCTTGAAGATGGCCGTGACAGACTCCTTGGCCTTGGTGATCTCATCGTTTACCTCCACGCCCGGCAGCAGCTTGTAGGTCGACTCCACCTTAACGACGCTCCCACCGTTGGCCGCCGGCTCCACCTTGATGTGCGAGGTGGTCGTCTCGATGGCGGTGCCGATGCCGCCGCCCTCGATGAGGGTGGACTTGCACTCGCACTTGTCGGCGTCGATGAACTCGAGCCTCTCTTTCATGAGGCTGAAGGGCATGGCTGCAAGATCAACTGTGTGTTATGCTTTGACCCAGGATGTGTACCAGACTGGAGCTGACATGAATTGTGCGTGACGTTCCGTTTCAAAAAGAAAATCGGGTTTGCTATTTCACATCTAGATGTGAAATATTATCTCACATCTAACTCACTCACCCTTGATTTTTTTAAAGTCTTCCACTCACTCATCCTTGATTTTTTTTAAGTCTCCCATGGATTTTAAGGGTGAGGAAGTTAGATGTGAGATAATATCTCACATCTAGATGTGACATAGGCAGACCCAAAAAAAATTGTGCGTGACGTGTGGTACCTGAGGTGAAGTTGAACTGCCTGACGCTGCCGATGCCGCCTTCGCCCTCAACAGGGTGGGCGCTGGCGACGATGTGCGGTGCGAGCTTAGGGGCCAGTGTGTGCCAGTCCATGACGCCGGCGCGGAAGAGGCGCGCTGCGGCCACCGGCGATTCGATCTCGTGGGTCCAGCTGTCGGTGGAGGCCATTGCTGTGATGATCAAGGACGACCGGTGCAAATGATGTGTTGAGCTGTAGTTGTAATGGCTTAGAGCTGCTTGGTTTCCTGGAGAGCGGAAGTGAGCGCTATAAATAGAGGCTCCAAGGCGGGGGTTGGTGAAGCTTGAACGGATAGGTGTGGTGAGTAGTGGGGGCTGGTGAAGGCACCAAGCCAGGGTCGAGTTTTTCCAAATTGGATGGCACCGTCGGTCGGCTGAGCTTTTATCATTGCAGGGTCTGAAAGCTCGCCCTTTCTCAATATATATTTAGTTAACGGCGAACAATGTGTTGTCCAATTGGCACCACGGACCGCGTGGGCAAATTGTTCCAGAATGTTTAGTTAAAGAAGAAGAATGACGGACTCCTAGTCAAAGCAAGAGATAGATAGTGGGGGTTGGTGTGGTTAGAACGAATTAACACCAACGCGAGCGACGACGACACACAGCGCGTCCACCGGCGGCGACCATCAGTGACATGCAACCTCGCGTGTTTACATGTAGAACTACGATCTGGCATGCATGTTCTGTGTGAACTCTCTTGTACTAGTACGCAGTGACTTAGGATTCCGGCGGACGTTTAACTGCAAATTAAGAGGTAATATTATTGGGAGTCATAAAGAGCCAAATGTAAGGTCAACTGGAATGCGATTTGCAGACCAAAGGAGTACGGTGGCCTTGGAGTGCTCAATACCGAAAAGTTCGCAAGGGCCTTGCGGTTACGATGGCTATGGTTTGAATGGAAGGAGCCCAGAAAACTTTGGGTTGGCCTTGGAAACCCCTGCATCGTAGAGGACCGTGAGTTCTTCTATGCATCTACGACTATCACCGTCGGGGATGGCGCCAAAACGCCTTTTTGGACTCCCCTTGGCTTCTTGGTCGTATGCCCAAGGACATTGCACCGCTAATTTTTTAGGCCTCGACAAGAAAGAATTGAAGGGTGCGCGAGGCTCTCAAGGAGAATGCTTGGATCCTCAAAATAAAGCAAGGCACCACTATCTCTGTCAACCACATCTCGGAATTCTTCAACCTTTGGATGCTCTTGCATGACTTCCGCCTTGATATGCAAGCGGAAGATGATATCATTTGGAAGCATGCGAACGACGGGATATACACGGCGAGCTCCGCCTACAAGGCTCAGTTTCTTGGCTTGACCCTATCCCCCTTGGACCGTATGGTTTGGAAGGCTTGGGCACCTCCGAAGATTAAATTCTTTGCTTGGTTGGCCTTGCAAGATAGGATTTGGACAGCCGATCGTCTGGAGAAGCGTGGTTGGCAAAACTGTGGCCTTTGCCCGCTTTGCAAGAGGGAACAAGAAACGGGGACACATCTCTTCTTCAAGTGTCGCTACACGCTTAGGCTTTGGAGATTGATCATAGAGCAGCTTGGACTTGCACACATGGACACCTCCGAGTGGCACTTGGATGAAACCGTCAACGCGTGGTGGCAAAAAAGAACCGACAATAATATTCCTAACCGAGACGCAATGGCCTCCCTCACCATGCTCGTTTCTTGGGTAATTTGGAACGAGAGAAACGCCCGCGTTTTCCGCCACAAAAGCGCACCGCCGACGATTCTTCTTACCAACATTTTAGAAGATGCAAAACTATGGGTGACCGCCGGCGCAAACAAACTAGGGAACATAATAGTGTCCGAGTAACTGCCATGCCGCATTTGTGAGTGCATTGTAAAAAACTCTAAACTATTCTCTCTCTTATTTAATTAAAGAGGCAAATCTTTTGCCTTCGTTTCAAAAAAAACTTGCGCTCAATGTTCAGTTTGGTGCTAAAACTTTTAAAATACGGATTTGTGGTCACATAACTTGTCCCTGCGTGTAAATACGGTGCTTCCTTTCGTATCCAGCCGCATGGCCTATCCACATGGCGTGCCAGACTGGTGGAGGCCCATCTGTCAGTGGTTGGGTGTGCACAAGGCGTTAGGTGACATAGCAGACCGATTTTTTCATAGAGAACCCCCTCACAATTTATTTAATTGCGCATAAAGCCATCAAATATAATAAAAAATGATGGCGATCTCTCAACCTCGAGCGTGGAAAGCACATGAGCTAACCGCTACACTAAGCATCTATCAGTGTCTATAAAGAGAAACACCAAATTTTATATATTGTCCATGACAACTACTCGTATTCATGTTCTTTTTCTCTCGGACCGAATTTTCGATAACCGATTGGTCCCCGGAAAAATTGATATCGCCCGAAAATTTTGAATTTAAACGACAGGAAATATGTCAAATATAATAACTTTCGCATGCATACAATATCATATCTATACCACTACATAGTACACATAATTTTTTGAACTTGGAAGTCCACTGCAGCATCCCACCAAATTCCCACTGGATAGATCCAAGCCGTTTATTTGCAAGTTATGATTGCTATCCACCACTCATCAGAACGCTACTCAACAGATCAGATGGTTGAAAATGATTGGATTCGCCATCATGCCTTCCCGCGTGCGAACTTCTGTGTTGAAGCCGCTGGACACTTCTGGACAGGTACATCACGTCAACAAAGAAAGTTCCGCTATCTGCGATTAGTACACGTGAATTGGGCTTGTGAGCTGGGAGACCGACATGGTCATACACCTCCCAAGATCTTGTGTAAATGGAGACATTACGGCCTACCGTACAACCAATGTACACGCTGACATTATCTACAACAATAGCTTTGTAAATAAACTACTCCTACGATAGCTCACACAAAGAAAAATAACTAATACGGTTGTTGTAGAGACATGCCATTTTGTTGTTGTCAAACTGAAAACGTGACTATTTAATCATATCAATTTGTTTTCTTGTGAATATTAGCATACATAGATTACAAAAATGTGAGATCGATAAAATGATATCAAACTACCATGCATTTGACAGTTTGCCTACGGACCACATTATCCATCAATCGAATCATTGGACTTGTAATGATTTTTCAAAAAAAAATGTGTCCATTCCCCCTACATCACAAAAGGAATATAGACTCACACATACCCCAACGTGGTTACAAATATGAGCAAATGATTAAATGTTATTTGTAATACAATATAAAAAGACTTGATTGTTCGTCTCATACCGAACAAAAGAAAATGTTCACTCCGTAGAAGTTCTCATTCACGTCACTTTCTTATTCACTTAAGAAGTATAACGTGCATAGCATGTGCAATTTACTAGTAATCACATAGTTAGCTTAGTGGCAGGTCCATGTTTCTATCCCCTGTATTGTGAAATATATTTTTTCTTTATTCATGCTCATTTATAAAAATGGTCTCGAACTGTAACAATGAATTAAACATGCGAACTTCTATATAAGAGAGGAGTCGAGCTGGCCAATGTAACAGGAATCACTTTGTTTTTTATAAACTAAATATATTTAGACGTTAAAATATTTGAATTCAAAACTCATTTAGAAATTTTGGTCGATAAAAAACTGGAACTGCCAAGATATTTGGAAACCCGATTTTTCTGGCCATTCTCAGAAAAAATGGAGTCGAAAAAATTCTCGCTCACGACAACGTTTTGTATGTTTTGGGTTATGCATTATACATTTTGACACGTTTTTTTTAAGTTGAACATTTTTGGCGAAAAAAGGTGAGGTTTTCCTGGATCCAGCTTTTACTGGTCGAACCCAGGAAAAAGGGGAATTTAGCTAAAAAATGCATCTAATATAAAATCAGGCGTGCCTCTTTATAGGCAGGAATATGTAGTCGGTGCAGTGGTTTGCTTGTGCATGCATGTACCTGAGGTTTGGAGTTCAAATTTGTGCGTGTGCACTTTTTATTCTACTCTCTCCCTTCACTCATGCTGACAAGTGGGACCCATAGAGGGGCTTATGCTCAATTAAATAAATTAAGTACAGAGCGAGGGTGCTTCTGCATAGGAAAAAACGCGCTAAGCTGTTTCAGTCACTAACAGTGGGCCACAACCATGCTGGCGTGCCACATAAGCACGGGATACGTCTGAATATGAGCAACGTGACCGTATTTGCACTAGAACGCAAGTTGGATGACCACAAATCCGTATTTTTAAAGTTTTAACACCAAACTAAACATCGAGCGCAAGTTCTACGACTCCGGTGATGTTACTCATCGCAAAAAAAAAACTGCAAATTAATCACTGTTTCGATGTTGCTCCTGCAATTCAGATGGATGGATGCGCAAAGTCTCTCGGATGCATAGATAGGATAAGTCTCCATACAAAAATGCCCTTCAAATATTACCTCCTGTTGTCAAAATTAGTGCAACCTTCCGTCGTTGCGCGGTTTTACAAACTCGACTATGGGCTCTAAGCTTGAAAAATACATCTTGACCGTACACAAAGTCGAAAAGTCTCTTGGAGACATGCCAACAATGCGGCGATTCTACTCAGCATCATCGTCACTATTTTCAGACAAATCCACGTCTTCACCATCCATTTCATCAATTTCATCTTCTTCCTCTTCATCAGATTGGACTGCGGCCTTCGCCGATACATCTTTCACATCCTTGTCAACCTAAAGAAAGTGAAACACATAATAACTTAATAATTGATAACTGTAGCAGTAGGACTAACTATTAACTTATTTTCAGCCTTGTAAATGGATGAAAACCTGTGCCATTATCAGCCGAAGACGACCAGAAAGCTTCAGTAAATCTTCAGTTGCTGTGTATCTTTCTGCACACATCTGCAAAAGAAAGATCAGTTTTGCTTAGATTAGTGGCATGCCAATTCATGGCCAAACATCCAGCAGACAAAGACTGTCTCGTAGTTGGCATATCAACTTTAACCACATTGGTTGGTAGCTTATTCAAATTAATCATGTGATCCAAATAAGGTAAGGCACTGATGTTGCATTTCTCTCCCAAATAGATTAGGAAGCAAAAACACATGGCAGCAGTATTTACTAGTTTAACTACCATCTCCCAGATTTATCTTTAACTCTACAATCATCTGCTCAATGTGAAGCCGAAGTATAACTTGTCACTGCCAACTACACTACTACAGATACAACTTGAGATCCTAAATGAAAATCCATCTTGCAAAGATGACATGAAAATTCGAGATCTAAGCTATACAAGTGTAGGGGCAAATATCATCAGCACAATAATGTGTTTCACCTTCCAGACTGCTCTTCACACTGACTATAGAAGGTTACAATCGAGAGTTTGCATGTGGGCTTTTTCACTAATAGAGGTTTCCTGTAGGCCAATTTGAATGTGCACAGTGTGTTCAATTGCAGCAGGTGAGTTCTCGCCACCATTGATACATCTTTCTCAAAGAGGTTGCCAGGAAACTACAATAACAGTTACATCACGAACATTCTGAACATGGTGCAGTGGCCAGTGCATACATGCGTTGTGCATTATCTAATACTCCCTCCGTCCGAAAATACTTGTCATCAAAATGAACAAAAAAGGATGTATCTAGAACTAAAATACGTCTAGATACATCGCCTTTTATCCATTTTGGTGACAAGTATTTCCGGACGGAGGGAGTACCAAACATGTCAGTCGCTATAGCACAACCCTTCTCCATAACAAGAACAATACTAGTAGTACTCCATAATACAGTACACATAAGTACATGAACCTTTGCAACTCATTAAGATGCCAATTTAACCACAATAGTTTGTTATCATCTATTTGGAAACTCAAGAAGTCTTATATCAAGAAAAATGAAACAAAACACATATGATTTTCACATACCTAAACTACAAATCTAGACAATGTCACCCCTCCTATTGGAGGGGGTATGTTTCGAATGATCTACAAAGCTCATGGGAGAAACAAACAGACAACAAGCTCCAACTAGTACTGCTAAGTGGTAAGAAGAAATAGTACCTTCTCCAGGTCGCTAATTAGTTTTCTTGATTTCTCCGAGGGGATAAAACGACCATGAATTACTAGTAAGCAGTATATCCAACGCAAAACAAGCTCAGCGCTACCAGATCTGTCGAGAGATACATATCAGCAACCAACACAGAATAAACGGTGGTGAAAATGTGCAGTGGTGAAAGACATGGATGCAGAGCACCTTGATCTCCATGCACATACTAAATTCTCTAGAAGCTTGCAAGCATCTCCAGGCTTTAAAGATCTTAGATGTGCTCGAATCTATTGAACAACAGAACACAACATCAAAATTGTACCCCTTCACATCAACGAATTAACTTCGATAGCTACACGTACATAGTAAAGATGCAAACAGTGATAGAACTTTAAGCTGAAACTGAGTTACCACAAACCTTCTTGCTGGGTAAATTAGCGTCAATTGTTATGCCACTGCTACTAAACATATCTGATAAGATTTTAGTGGCCATGTCAGGATGGCCGACGAGACTCTGATCAATGACGCCATATTTCCTCATCAGATCTTCAATGCATATGCTGTCGTTTTCAATTCTTTGCACCGGAACTAAATAAGGAAAATGGTATTTTAGTGATGTGACCAAGCTGTATACTAGAACATTCTGAAAATAAATGATTTGGAATAGTAAATATAACAGGCACATCCTGGTTCTCCCTACAAAAAAGTAGCATAAAACTCAAATATGCTAATAAATAGCAATACATTACTCAAGTTGTCACAGAATTAGTTGCTACATCGTCCCACGTGGAGAACACAACAAGGTTATGCCCCTGCAGTTCATAGTTTATGTAGACTCCAACTGTTGGTTGTGTTTCATCACTTGCAGAAGAGAAGACATGGCAAGAGATAATTTACCTCTTTTCTCAGTCAACCTTGAAGTGGTACCAAGGTCACCATCAATCGCAAGTTTGACGCCACTCGGTTTTGTTACACCATGTTTCCTTTTCTTTTCTTGTGTATGAAGCTTCGGAAGAGGAAGAATGGCATCTTCCGCATTTGCACGGTCTAGAGCAGTGATAGTTACTACAAAAAAACAGACAAAGTTCAGCCCAAGATTCGCCATTAATAATAACCTTCTCAAATGAAGGCGGTAACAATAAAGCTCCTACCAAAATCCCCATTTGTAAACAGGGTTTGAATGGTTGACCCATTCGGATATTCATATAAATAAATAACACATAAGGTGAATTACCACCATAACTGATGAGCATTAGCATACCTTTTGTTTTAGCAGATTGACCTTTCTGGTGCATGGTGGGTTGAACTGTAGGTAAGATAACTCCATCTTCAGATACACCCAAATTAACATCCTTACCATAACAAACCAGCAGCTTATCGAAAGATGGTTTCACCACGGATCCATATGCCAGAAGGACATGAGCCGAATTAGGTCCATCTATTCCTTGAAGTTTTGCGGCAAATATCGTGAAATCCTGATTCGTTCTTGAAAGGGAGGACTCGGACAAGGCAATCTTAGTAGGCTTCTTATTGCGCAAGTCATCCATGTTATTCCCAGACCAGAAATAGCAGATACCAACCTCAGAGATAGCCAACACATCTATTTCTCCTTCAGTAGCATTAGTACCTGAACACATGCAGTCCACAAAGATTGCTGGGTGTTCCATAGAGAGTATACAGCTTGAACTCTGACTTTTACCACTGCCCAACTTCCAAATGGCAACATAGCGTTCCCCAACTCCAGATGACAGAACATATTTGCCATTGTTACTAAAAATCATGTTTCTCACAGACACCTAAATGTTCATGTAGTCAATAGCAACAGGTGTGCACTTAGAAAAAGCAATACAATTGAAAAGATAACAAATTCAGAAGAGGATCACAGTACAGGAGGGCATACAAGACAAACTCACCGGATGCCCAGAGAATTTTTGAATTTTTTTGTTGTCAGAAGCGTCAAAGGTCCTCAACTGACCAGCTGCTGTTGCCAAAACTGTTCCATCTGATAAGATCAAATACAAAGTGCATTTCATTTCTTTGAACTGGGGTGGAAATGATTGGTATGAAGGAGAGCAGATACAAGCAAAACAAAATGGGCATGCATGCCTCATTGCAGCATAAGATTAATACACATACAGACAGATATTATATACTAAAAGGCCCTTAGCTCAAAGGATACATATAATGTTAACAATAGCATACATTTGCGCATATATCATATAAACAGATAGATAAAGTTCAGATTTCACAAAAAAGGATTATAAACAAGTAAAAGCGGCATTTTTCAGGACAGTGGGATTTTCTTTAAATGGATCCATGTGTCTGGTAGATAATAGGTGTGTTGCATTTCCATCTCTACTTCGAACAGATCATTACCATTATAGTTTGGAAAGCAAACTGTGGAGATCATTTAGAGATTCTAGGCCATGACATGGCCAACAACATGAGGGCGCCAACATGACAACATGGATAAAAGATGGTCAATATCTGTTTGTTGAATATAAAGGTCATTACGATCATCAACTATTTACTGTTGTAAGGGTAAGTCAGAGCAGTTAAACTATGTCTGAAGGAGAAATCATAAGACAGATGCAAAAACATCCATGGTGCAGATGAAAAAGCAAGACATGGATGATTTAGCAACATAGAGAGTAGTGAAACACTGAAAATAGATATAAATCAAGAAGAGATACCTGATGAAACTGCCAACGCAGATATTGCCTTGGAGGAAGATTTGAATTTCCCTGCAACAGATCCATCTGAGACATCAATCTTACAGACCATGCCATCAGCGCCTGCTGTATACACACTCCGCCCATGTCTCGAGTATGCCACTGCTGTCACACCCCTGAACAAATACGAAACACACACCGACATAAGTGAACACATCTGAGCCTAAGCTCTGCAGAGATTAACCCCAACAGGAAATAGCAAACAAAGCCAAGATTACAGCTGCGGATATGTGCTTAAACAATGCGTCAAAAGGAATTTCGTAATTGGCATGGTATTATGAACATTTCGTACTAAGAAAATGCGGTTTCCACAAATGAACAACGAGGTTCCCCTCCCAGCATGACACAAATGCACTGAACCACCAGCCATACCCAGGATGACAGTCGCTGATCCTCCACTTCCAATGGCCCGCAGCAACGTCGAGCGCAAGGACATCCCCACTGCCCGTCCCAAGCACGAGCAGCGAACTCCCAGCCTTTCGCTTCTTCTGCTAGGCAAAAACACGACCAATGACGCACAGCACACGAACACATGGCACAGCGCCAGACAGCAACAGCTCGAAAAATGGGAGTGATTCCTCACCTTGGTGGAGAGTTGTACCCACTTCATGCAGGTGTAGTCGAGGGCGAGGTGGCCGCGCTTCGTCTCGGGGAGCGCCCCGACCTCCACCGCGGGGATGTCGGCGAACTCCGTCTGCAAGTGGCTGCGCACGGCGTCCCATACCTGCGACAGAGGCAAACCGTCGGGTTAACAGAGGAAGCGGCAACTCCAGCCGCTCCGGCGTGGATGGGCGGCGTTTGATTCCGCACCTTGATGCGGCCGTCGCCGGACGAGAGGGCGAGGAAGTCGGAGGAGGGGCTGAAGGAGGTGAGGAGGTCGCGAATCGGGGCGAGGGCCGGCGCCATGGCCGCGCTGGGCGGATGGTCGTCGCGGCGGCGGCGGCGGGTGGGGAGGGAGAAGAGGGGTTTATGCGGCGGCGCGGCAGGGAAGGGTTTCGAGGGAGCGAGTGGTCGGAGCCTATCTATCTCGGCTCGACCCCGGTCGGTTTCGCTTTGTGGCGCGTGGGACGCGGCTAGGCCGGACCAGGAGGACGGGCTAGGGTTTTCCTTCCACCCTAACAGAAACAGCAAACCGTTTCGCTATTTCATGCCCCGCCGCCATCCCCCTGCTCCTGCCCCTGGCTCGAGTTCCCACGACGCCCACGCCGACCTTGACGCCCATTCCCGGACCAGGAGGACGACTGCTGCTGCTCGGCGCCCACGCCGACCTTGACGCCCAGAAGCTGCTCGGCGACCTCGGCTGTGAACTGAACCAATCCCACGCCCCTGCCTGCTACTGCTGGACTTCGACCGCGTCGCCACGCCTACCCCGACTCGCCGCCGCGACCTCCGACGGCCAAGTATGATTATTTTCTCCTGTTTTGTTCGTTCCTCGTAGTTCAGGTTGCAGGCGGGGCGGGATGCGGCTGCCCGCCACACACCGCTAGAATTAGCCGCGGGCAGTGCGGCAGCCTCCGCATAAGCCAATTTGACAAGGAAACGTCAATATGTACGTAAGAATTAACACTATTTAGTGCGGCCGATGATGCTTGTCTACTTTTCAGTTACAGAAAGACACAAACTACTGCAGTGTATGTACAGCCGAGGATCACTAGCCAGTGTACGGAAAGAAACACGATTCAGTAAACTCAACGTTTTGCTTGGTTTCTTGCTCATTCAGAAAGACACAAGATTCAGAAAAGTGTACATAAAGACACAGGATTCACTGTACAGTGAGAGAACCCTCTAAATCTGAAACATAACTCCCATTGAGTAAAACCAATATTCAGTAATCCTGATGCCCATTTAGTAAACTCAACGGGATTACAAACTACTGCTTGGCAACGATTACGAGTCGAACGACTAGTCTATGAGTCGCAAACTGGCTGTCGACTCGGTTTCTCGTGTAGACTACTTGTACGAGTCGAGCCAGTCATCGACTAGTCGACGACTAGTCCAGACTAGTCGACATGTTCGAGTCGAACGACTCAAAAAACTGGGGGAGTATTGACTCAAAAAACTGGGGGAGTATAAATACGATGCCTCATCCCGCGGGAGACCTAATCCTTTCTTTCCCCTCCTCACCTGGACGCGCCCGTCGAGCCCTCCTCGCGCCGCCGGCCGCTGGGCGCCCGCCGCCGCGGATCTGAAGCTCCACCGTCGCCGGCCCCACGTCGCGGATCTGAAGCTCCACCATCGCCTTCGTCTCGCGCCCCTCCTGCTCCTTCGTCTCGCGCCCCTCCTCGCGCCGCCGGCCCCTCGTGCTCTTCTCCTCTTCAGGCAGGTGAGCCTCAGTGCTGCTCTGCCTCGCTGCTGGACTGCTGGTGTTGCTCTGCCTTGCCCCTCCTTTCTCCTCCTCTTTCTTCTTGGCTTGCCGCTGCTGTTGCTCTGCTCGGCTGCTGGACTGCTGGTGCTGCTCTGCTTGCTGTTGGTGCTGCTCTGCTCGCAGATAGACTGCTGGTGTTGCTGTGCTTGCTGCTAGTCATGGGCGGATTTGGGCCCCAGGCAGCCCAGGCCATTGCCTGGGGCGTGGGAAATTTTCTAGGCCTAGATTTTTTTTTTAAAGTGTTCGGCCTAGGGCGCAGCCCACTTCCAAGCCCAGGCAGCCCAGGCAGCCCAGGCGAACTGGCCCGGTCGCCCAGGCCGACTCCCTCTGCCCGCACGAACGCGCAACCCTCACCGCCCGCAGAGACGAACCAGCCGCAGCCGCCCCTTCTGCTTCTTCCCCCGACTTGACAAACCCTAGGCGCCGCCACCGCCTGCCGTCGGTGCCGCCACCGCCTGCCGTCGTGCCTGCCAGCTCCGTCCGGCAGCGCCCCGGGCTCCCCCCACCTTCCAGTCTTCGCTCCCTTCTGCTTCTGCGGCGTCCCCGCGTCAGGTTGCGCCGCTGCCGGCTGCTGGCCTGTCCGGCGAGGGCGCGAGGCGGCGACCCCGGCTAGGCAGCTACGGCGGCTAGGGCGCGAGGCTACATGTCAGTATGATTAGCTCTTTGTGATTAAATTTTCTGGAGAAGTCTATTGTGCTGCTTGAACTGCAACTTTGTATTCTGAATGACCCCTGATTGTATTGTTAGTCTCATCTGTTACATTTGTTACTTTTTTTATGTACTTCTAGGCTTTTGCAAATGCTCTTGTGCTGTTGTGCACATTCATCCCAGCCAGTATCCCAGCGACTTGGACTCTACTAATTCAACTCTGAAGAAGAACAAGGTTAATGATATAAGAGGACTCCAAAACTTGGCCAAGTCATTATCTGCACAGGGTTCTGGTCAGTTCTGTAATGCCATGAATAGTATAAATTATGCATTGAGAAACTGTTTCTGCTTTAACTGGAGAAATAACTTAAATGCCATGAGTGAATACACATTCTATTCATGACCATGTAGTCTTCATGAAGCTGTTGGATAGCATAGCATACCTTAAACCTTGCAGTAGTCAGGGTAATGAATCTTCTGTTTGATCTTTTAAATCAGCCGTGGCACAGCGCAAAGCTACGAGACAAATTTCAGTACTTGAAGAAAAAATTGTGATTAAATAGCAGAAGAAGACTTGATGGCCGTTTGGAAAGAAATAAAAGCTGCCTTAATCTATTACTTGTATTTTGTTAGCACACCAAGTTAGGTCTTGCAAAAGTTGGCAACAACTTAAATTAGTGCTGAAAGATGGTTATAAATGTTCAAATTAGACCCATGTTTCTTTCTTTCTTATGTTACTATAGGACAAAGCTTTGTGCCGAATAGGCAGAAAAGGGAAGCCATGTATTTGGTGATACATGTGGCAGAATAGCATAGTGTAGAAGAACCAAGTTCTTTTGTAAGGAAGCATAACTTCAAATGAACTGTTTTGAGTAATTTTTTATGATGATTTTAGTTGCTAGATGCCACTGTTTGTTAGACCCATGGGAGGCTCAGATCAACCAATCCTTTGATTTGGTATCAATTTTTTGTATCATCTATATATGCTACATATAGTCTTTTGATTTGTCTTGCTTTATTAGTTGACCCATCATGGAACAAATGCTGCCATTGAATATTATGTTTGGTTTGTTATTAGTTATGCAAGATAGATTGACTTTTGTATGCCTTGAAACTGGAGTTTTTTTTGGGGTAGTTTTTAGCCCTTAGTTTCTCGCCTGGGACGTCAGCCAATCCTGGGTCCGCCACTGCTGCTAGTTGCTGGTGCTGCTCTGCCTCAGTGACTCCACTTTGCTTGTTTCAATTGTATACTGTACTTGTATACTTATATAGTGTAATACTACATACTACTACTAGGTATTATTAGTTATGTACTGTAAGTTCAGTGCTACAGTACCATGTCGACTAGTCTCGCACTAGTCTAGACTAGTCTATGAGTCTCAACCTTGGAACGACTCGTCGACTCTTCGACTCATAAACGTTGCTGCTTGGTTGCAGTGACATCTTCAGGTCTTGGGTTCTTGGAGGAGAGGAAAGGGAGCAGCGAGGATGCAGACCATGCAGAAGTGGACGGCGATGAAACGACAACTCCGGTTGGCAAGGGAAGCGACGGAGGAACATCCTCTTGGAGGAGACGTGAGGGAGGCGTGAGGCAGTTCTGATGTGGAGATGGCGGCGGTGTCGCCGTCGACCCCATCAGCAGGAATGGCTAGCAGGTGCGAGGAGCGGCGCACTGATGCAGGCGTTATGTCGGGGTCGGAGGATGGGCGTCAGGTCGGAGGAAGGGTGCCCCATCGGAAGAGAGTACGTCTTTTTTTTTGGAGAAGAGGCGGGGGTGACACGGGTTTTTTTTTTGAGAAGCAGGGGGTGACGCGGTTATGCGGCTCATCCCGTTGAGCCCGCGGTCAGCCCAGCGGCAGTTTGGCGGGCTCTTTTGTGAGCGCTGCAGCCTGGCGGGATATCCCGTCCACCTTGCAACCTGACGCGTAGTATTCTTCACGGCGGCGTGAAGCGAATTTACAAATGCTTCTCATTTGCTGCTGAATTGTAAGTATAGTGTGAAGAGGCGAGTGTATATGCCTTTCTTTTGAGTATCTTGGACAGACGCTAGTGGTATTTTGTCATGTAAACTGAACTAACTACACTTTGGTTTTCATCACTAGTGGTATGTTGGAACCTCTGGTTTTGACTTGTGGTATTTTGGCCATTTTCTCAATCCCGCCTCATCCATCTCTTCCACCGCAGTTGATCGATGGAGCCCAACGCCGACAAGCTACGTGGTCTTTGCATCACCTCCCTGGACGATGAAGACGATGATGAGACAGAACTGCCCAACCAACCTCTGCCCGCCTCCACCGTGACCGTGGCTGCGGCCGCCTCGGGCTATGATGACGAGGACGAAGATGAAGAAGCAGAAGTCATGCTTGGGTTCCTGGAGAAGCCGAAGCATCCCGGCCTCCTCCTCCGCCACCTCTTTCCTAGCAAGGCTGGAGGCATCCCGGTCCGTGGAATAATGCCCATCATATTAAGCGACACACTTTGATTTTTGATGCGATTGGAGCAGGTATTAATGTGAGGTGTTTGTGTATTTTGTCCAGGCGTGGTTGGATCCCGTGAACTTGCCCACGGGGAACTCCAGCTGCTGTGGCTTCTGTGGCGAGCCCCTGCACTTTGTCCTCCAGGTTATTGCTTTGTGCCTAGAAGCAATTGTACCTGTTATTTTCTTTCCGGAACTTGTACTAGTTAAATCGATGAAAACTTCATCTCAAATTGGGTTTGGATCTCTGTAGATTTATGCTCCGATTGAGAGCAATGCAGCAGCATTCCACCGCACTCTGTTCATGTTCATGTGCCCGTCGATGGCATGCTTGCACCGAGACCAGCACAAACAGTGGACACGCAACCAAGGCAATCCTCGTAGAAGGTGAAGCAAGTCCCATAGCTGCTGTGTTGGCTTTTAGACTAGAGACTGAAAACATTTTGCTGATCCTGACTGCCTCGTTGGATTGCAGCGTGAGGGTTTTCCGGTGCCAGCTGCCTCGTACCAACGTGTTCTACTCAAGTGAACCTCCAAGTCGCAATAACTCTGACAAGCCACTATGTGCCGGAGGTAGTTTTCCTTTTTGTTCAGTTACATGGCATCTTAGATTTACTGTGCCTAATAAGTTTGGTATGCTATTAGTGCTACATTTCCTGCATTACGTAGTAATTAGCTAGTTATCCTAGAGAAAATGTGCTTATGTCCAGCAGATCTCTTTCACTCTATCTAGCTATTGCATAAATACGTTCTTCATTTACACTTACGAATTCCTAGATCATATTTTCAATATGCTAAAATCTTGAAGTTATCATCTTCATTTGTTTATGCTGGTTGCTCCACATATCGCACCTTGCTTCTAATGTCTTCCTTGGGAAACATATAATCTTTTGCTTTCTGTTTTTTTCCTAGAAAAGCATCGCACTGTCAATGTGCCGACTGCTGAGACTAAGTTTGGTGGGGTTTGTTAGATGCTGATTAATTTAGTATATTGATGCGCTTACATTCCGTAGGCAACAATGGCCATCTTCTGTCAGTCAAACTGGTTATGTTAATAGATGGCCATATTCCAAGTAATTTATATTGATTTCCTTCGTTTACTTGACTCTGAGTTGCCAGCTGCTCTGTGTCATTGGTGTGGTACATGGAAAGGGGATAAAATATGTGGTGGCTGCAAGAAATCACGTTACTGTTCTGAGAAACATCAGGTATTCCCAAATCATTTAATCATCCTAGAGATCTCTTGGGCATCTCATGTTTGTGTTAAATCTACCCCTTTGTCATGTCCAATTATACAGCCTTTGGTTTGATCCTTGCCAATTTTTGGACACACTCATGATCCTTTGTCCACCTCCAATACAATAAAGTATTGACTGGCTTGGACACCAACCAAACAGACCCTACATATCCCTTTGGCAGCCAGGTCCTACTTTGGATGAACAAATTTTTGTGACTCTTTCTCAGGCACTGCACTGGCGCTCTGGTCATAAAAATGATTGCCTACAGATAATCAATTCTTCTGAAGCTTCAAGTTCTGTGCTGCCAGCTGTAGGAAAAGGTAACAATGTTTGAAGACTAATAATGCTATTAAGGTCGTAATTATTGAATGTCTTTATCCTCTTATAATTCCTCTCTATTTGCAGTTCCAGCTAGGACTTCTTGGCCGGAATATCAGATAGCAATTGACGATGAAGTTGATTTGGATTCTGATGGTTGTGATGAAGACAGCTCAAAGTCCTTGGTGGTGCAAAAGCATGGTAAACCAGATGATACAATGCAGTCATGGATGGATCAATTTGAGGTTTTTAGCCGTGCATTCTCTCTTTTATGCTTGCCAACATAGCAACCACTGTTTATTCACTGCTATGTTATATAGGCCGATGCTGACAACCAATGCTGGGCATATTTTCAAGAGCGTATCTCAAGAGCACCAGAGCAAGTATTGAGGTATGCATAACTTGCATGAATCCTCTCCTTGTTCGGTGATGTTTTCAATTTACTTTTGCCTGTTCAGGAAAATAGTAGTTCGATATTGTTTCAATCGTTTTCAGTGCTTGCATATTTATTCTCAGCAATATATGTTATATGCATATTACTAATAAAAGTCTAAATTACGCAGATACTGTCGAGATCCAAATGTAAAACCTCTGTGGGCTTTATCAGCTGGGCGTCCATCAAATCCTGACATCCCTTCATGTAGCTACTGTAAAGGTCCACTATGCTATGAATTTCAGGTTGGTCAATTTGTCTAGGGCCAAAAATATTTGCATTTCTGATATAGCAACACATTTCCACACAACTAGTAAACTCAAAAACCCAATTGTTTTTCCATGATAACTCCCCCTTGTAGCAGTAATAGGCTGTGGCAGGGTATGCATGGCATGGTTTGTGCCTATAAGTTATGACCAGGCTGTTTTTCCTTGTGTCCGAATAGGAAACTAAAAGAATGTTGTTAATGAGTTACTTCTGTGAACTTATGGTATCATGTTTTCCTTTCAACCCCCATGAGAGCAATGTCCAAATAATTGTACCTATGGAACTTCATGTGTGAAGTTTATGCTTAGTCAGTGTCTCAGTGATGCCTCCAACATGCTTATCAGTAATCATTACATTTCCCTCCCTCGTGCTTGCGTATACAGGATCATGTGCTTACATATCCTTACACTGTGTTTACTGTATCTCCAGATAATGCCACAATTGCTTTATTACTTTGGTGTGAGAAATGAACCAGACTCTCTTGATTGGGCAACAATTGTTGTGTACACGTGTCAAGGATCATGTGATCAAAATATTAGCTACAAGGAAGAGTTTGCATGGGTTCAGTTATATCCTACGTCAATCTCAAGGCCGTAGTAATGTTTACCTGTTCCACAGAGTGGCGTCTGCTGCTGCAGGTTTGTAACTCCCCCCATTTAACTTTGTTGTTAATCTACAAAAGCTCATGCATATGGTCAATGCATGTGATCCACTAATAAGCAACGGTTCACTTTGGCATGATTTATTGTGTTTTATCAGTACACACTATCCCCTGTCAAATGTGTATTATGATACGAGTAATTTAAGTAAATGCACTAATTCTGAGAGATTTTTCTAATAGAATGTTCCAAGAGCTGAGAATTTTCCTATGCCCATTGATGCATCTATTGCTTGAACAAGTGAAGGGCCAATAGTTATTGTAAAAGTTAGATAGGTATAAGCTTATTTGATGTTGTGTTTTTGGATTCTAAAGCTATGCTAATTGCTAATCACCATTTTGTTTGCTGTATGCACCTGCACCTGCATCTGCAATGTATGGGCATATTCCTTCGGAAAACAAGTTAGTCAAAAATCAATGTAGTTTGAATCTATTCTCTTGATCTTGTTGTTAGCTTTGTTGTTTTATCTGCCTGGCCTTTTAGCGGGAGCAAGATAGAGATGCAAGGGAGTCCTAGTAACCTATATTTTGCTCTGTAAGCTGTGTTAATGAAAGATAGTCCTAGTAACCCATATTTTGCTCTGTTGTTTCACCAGGGGGAGTTGGAACTTGAAAGTGATGGTCTACCTTGCATTTCAACCTGAAGACAGGCGTTCCAAGCCAGATAGATTTTTTTTTTAGATGTCAACTTCAATGCAGGGCCATGGTCCCAATTAGCTCGCTACATTGGGCTTGGTCTACTATTTAGCCACTGGGGCCATCTAGAGCATTTGATGTGAAATAGTTGTGGTCGCCAGCATTGCCGGTTCAGTGTGCATCTTTATTTCGTTATATAGGATTCTTCGTCTCTTTATGTGGACACCTTGGACGGTTTTGGGGATTACTCGTTAGGATTCTGGTCTATCTCGTTGGTCTGTTATTCGAGACTTCTTGCATTTTCGCTTTCGGCATTGACTGCATGTAAAGTAGAGAGTCTCCACATTGCCCCTTTTTTAGGAGTTGAAATTTTGATGGCTACCCTACGTTTTATCTGTTCCATGCATATAGGATATTCCATGAACATCGTGTGTTTGGTAGTTGCCTTGTGTTAAAAGCGATTTTTTGCAACGACAAATTTGTGCGTTTGGCATGGTCCCATGTGCCATTTCCTCCATGGTTGGTTGGGTTCATGGTTGCACGTTTTGTTGAGCCAGATACGCGCAGACCCGTTGAGGCGTTGCTTGCACGACCCAGTTGCTGGCTGTGCCCATGGAAACATCCATCGGCGTGCTGTGCTGCCTTTTGTTGCAGAAGAAAAGATGATCGAGGAAAAGGGGAAAGCATGGCGCCGAAACCGCTGCCGCGTCTCGTCGTCAGCAGGACGCGGCGTGCCCGTGTAACCATGCTGCCGATTCCCGTGTAATGTACGTTTGGCGAGCAGTGGAAGCACGGCAAGTATCCATCCATCAGCACTATTTCTCTTTCCTTGGCTCCGCTCGCCATCACTCCATGTGCCGCGGCAATGCCATGGCCCTGCCTGGCAAGTGGCCGGCCAGAGGAAACAAATCAACTTTTTATGCCTACATACGTGCGAGTTTCTGGGCGGCACTGGGCCGCTTCCGTTGACGGCGACTGCCACCGGCCGCTTACGCTTACAATAATAAAGGGATGGATGGATCCCTGCAGTGCTCGCCGGCAATCAAGGGTCCATGCCACCACACTCCTCTTCTTAACTGGAGGAGGAATCCCCCGCCCCAGAGATCCACCGTAATGAAAGATCGGATCTGCTGGTCTGCGTCACCACGTACAGACGGATGGTACAGTACCAGTGCACAACTTACTCCGCAAGAATTGCAAAACTAGTGTCGGTTTTGGTTACTGCTGTCTACCAGAACGGCCGTGAAGCTGACCCACTCAGCTGCCTCGTTTAAAACGTATATACTGCGTGAAGACTAGGACTAGTTTGTTCTGTGTGCATACTTGGGCAGTCCACGGTGATGTCACGTGGCTGAAAAAAAATACTCCTACACTGCTCCAAACCATAATCTTCTGGACTCACAGGCTTGCTTTTCGCTTACGTAGGCAGGCCATAATTTAGTCGTTTGATCAGGGTCTCTTAATTGCCCTCGCCATCTCACAGCAAGCAAACCAAAACAAATGAACAGTGAATGCCCATCGACCGACACAGGCCCAGCTCCCAGGCTACGCACACGCAGCACGTTTACCTACCGTGCAACTGACGGCTGGGACCGCAGCGATATGTAGACCCGCATCTCAGGGGTGAGGAACGACGCGATGTGTTGAGCTCGAGGTGGATGAGAGGAGGAGATAGCGACGCGGGTTTAAACGTTGGAAAAAGTCACCGCGTCATGTGCGGGCTCAGGTCAATTCAATTCAATCTCCTCCTCAGCTGCGACGTTGCTGGCTACAACTGGCCGCCACTGGGAGTGATGGCGCTCCCCCCGTTTCGACATCACGGGCTATCGGATCTGCTATACTCCCCGCGGGCGGGTCTCCATCACGAGTTCACCACGCGGTTTTACAGACAGCACCGACCGTGGATCTTGTGCACACAAGAGGACACACGCACGACCTCACCCAAAAATGCAGACGCACGGGATTACTACGGGCACTCAACGAACCCTTCCAACTAATTAAACTTGCCTCCCCTGAATTTCGGCTGGGTGGGACCCATTCTTTCCCCCTTAATCCAATTGCAGGTTGCCACCTTAAATTCATGGCAGCTGCTAGGCGTCAACCGACTGATTTCCTGGGGAAATCAGTCGGGTCGCCAGCCGTTCGATGCATCCTCCCAGAGCCGCTTGATCGGGTCAACACAAGCAACGACCGCATCGCCGTAGGGACGCAAGGCTGCATGCTCACAGTAGGAGCCACGCCCCCCTCGCTGGCAGCGCAGCGACACTTCGTCGAGGGCGCCGACGAAGCTACACTGCAGCTCCTACGGTCCTACCCTGCTGCATGCCTGCATTGCAGCTCAGGGTCTCCGGTGAAGCTCCAATGCAGCCGCCGATGAAGCTACAATGCAGCACCGCCCGCTGTAGTGCAGTTCCGGGCTCGCCGGTGAAGCTCCATTGCAGCGCCGGTAAAAGCTTTATTGCAGCTCCGGGCGCCGTCAGTGAAGCTCCATTGCAGCCTCCAGTGACGCTTCGTTGCAGCGTCAAGAGCGCCGGTGAGCTCTCCATTGCAGCTCCGGGAGGGAGCGTCGGCGAGCGCTCCACTTCAGCGTCGGTGAGCTCTCCATTGCAGCTCCAGGAGGGAGCGCCGGCAAGCACCGGTGGGCTCTCCATTGCAGCCGGAAGGGAGCACCGGCGAGCACTCCGTTGCAGCACAGCCGAAGTCGCTGCGACGACGGCCGCGGCGATTTGTGCAGCAACGACAGCGGTCGCGGGAGGCAGCTTGCTTGGAGGGCCGCGTCCATGGTGGGGATCTAGCAGGAGATGGAAAGCGATGGAGGATTTGGTTCAGGGAAAAGGAAGGGAAAAACGGATGGCCTCGCATCTCCCGGTAGAGATAAGGAAAGATGGGCGGTGGGTGGGGCCTCACGGGACACGTGGTGCGTAGAGCGGGCGGTTCACGCGAGTGTGTATTCAGTCGGTTGAAAAGAATAGTTTTTCCTAAATTCATCGTGTAATAAGCCCGTGAAGGACAGTCCATGTAGCATTGCCCTCTTTTTGAATTGTTTGGATTGCTTACCACATGTTTCATGTGGTCATGTAGCATTGCTTCGACCTGACCTCTTGTTTGAAAATCAATCTATCAAAAGATATAAAGGAGTGCGTAGCTTTCTTCTTCTTCTTGCGAAAACATATTTCTTTCAGTAAAGATAACTCCCGAACGACCAGGATTTTAGAATTTGGTTCCGAAACATTGTTTTCTCCGTTGGATTTACACATCTTAAAGCAGCGGACCCGAGCCATGTCAGCGAACGATATTCAATACATCAGTTCAGTATGAAATATGCAAGAAGAGTTTCTTGCAAAATCATGTGGAAGTGTTAAATATGTTCCATGGTTTCTAAACAACCAGATATGTCTAGTTCTCCAAGTAAGTTGTGAGTAAAGTTACCAGAATGACCAAATTGTTGATCATAGGACAACAGTGAAAATGTCGTTAAGTACTAACGGCATGTTTCTTGCATACGAAGAAGATGAATAGATTGCTGTAAGAAGTTACATCAATACAGGCTCGTTATAAGTAGTACATCGATAAAATCTTCATCAGTGCTCTAAGCGATTTTTGATTTCAAATAAATGATTACTGGTGGCACAGTAAGTTGGAATTGGTCCAAAAAAGTTATTGTGGTGAATTCTATAACATAAGGCTGAGTATGTTGTCGTTTTAGAAACAACAATAGATGGTAATGAATCGAAGGTTCAATTATGAATCTGTTATGTTTTCTAGATGATTGTGCAAATGGAACACTATTCTCGATAGTTGTTATGTAGCTCAATGTAAGGAATTAATGGTTCTACCAGTGATTCAATATATACAAAGCTCATTTCACATAAATTATGAATTTTTATGAAAGCATGATAGATGCATTGACATGCAAAGCATGGACTAACACATGGATCTAAAGATTTTGAGATTCGGTAGGACGAAGTCTATACCACAAGCAAAGCATGGACTAACACCGGATTGACATTGGTGTAAAAGTTAAAAGTGCTAACTAGATTATTGACTCTAGTGCAAGTGGGGGACTGTTGAAAATATGTCCTAGAGGCAATAATATGTATTATTATATTTCCATATTTATAACTAAGTGTCTATATTCCATGTTATAATTGTTATTATCCTGGAATATGCGATTCAGTGAAAAACTCATATGCACATGTGAAATGATAAATGGATAAAATAAAGGTTTCTAGTCTCGCCTCTAAGACTAGCTTAAGTGTTGTTGCTGATCATGTTTTTCGGATCTTAGGATATCGTTAAGTTTAACGATACTCCTAAAACAACATTGAGATTATAACGTTGGAAGAACGATCATATTGAATCGATCCAGAATTGTTTGTTACGAATTGAGATAATATTGTCTGTAATCAATTGTAATAACATAGAGTGTTAAACATGTGATTTTGCTCCTTAGACCATGAGAGAATCATAGTCACTTCTTACCATACGGTGAACTTTAAGGTTGCTCAAACGTCACCTGTAACACGGTGATCATAACGATAACTTACAGGTTCATCGGAAAGTTTGACAAGGGACTAGATTGCTCGAGAGAGGGATTTGCTCCTCTGACGATGGAGAGATATTCTTATGGCCATCTCGGTGTGATAACATCCATCATCGTCTAGCCAGACACAGGTGACTACGTCACGGGGATGCTGGAACACGACAACGAGAAAGAAGAACAAAACCGATAATGACGTTTTTGGTATAGTGAGCATGTGATGACTCAGGAGGATACCTATGCACCAAGGATTTTGTAAAGTATTGTGAAGCAAAGGTAACATCACATGATAACCAAATGTTCACTCGAATATCATGAAGGAAATATGCCCTAGAGGCAATAATGAAGTTGTTATTTATATTTCCTTATATCATGATAAATGTTTATTATTCATGCTAGAATTGTATTAACCGGAAACTTAGTACATGTGTGAATACATAGACAAAACAGTGTCCCTAGTATGCCTCTACTTGACTAGCTCGTTAATCAAAGATGGTTAAGTTTCCTGACCATAGACATGTGTTGTCATTTGATGAACGGGATCACATCATTAGAGAATGATGTGATGGACAAGACCCATCCGTTAGCTTAGCATTATGATCGTTTAGTTTTATTGCTATTGCTTTCTTCATGACTTATACATGTTCCTCTGACTATGAGATTATGCACCTCCCGAATACCGGAGGAACACCTTGTGTGCTATCAAACGTCACAACATAACTTGGTGATTATAAAGATGCTCTACAGATGTCTCCGAAGGTGTTTGTTGAGTTGGCATATATCAAGATTAGGATTTGTCACTCCGTGTATCGGAGAGGTATCTCTGGGCCCTCTCGGTAATGCACATCACTATAAGCCTTGCAAGCAATGTGACTAATGAGTTAGTTACGGGATGATGCATTACAGAACGAGTAAAGAGACTTGCTGGTAACAAGATTGAACTAGGTATGATGATACCGACGATCGAATCTCGGGCAAGTAACATACCGATGACAAAGGGAATAACGTATGTTGTTATGCGTTTGACTGATAAAAGATCTTCGTAGAATATGTAGGAGCCAATATGAGCATCCAGGTTCCGCTATTGGTTATTCACCGGAGATGTGTCTCGGTCATGTCTACATAGTTCTCGAACCCGTAGGGTCTGCACGCTTAACATTCAATGACGATTTGTATTATGAGTTATGTGTTTTGGTGACTGAAGTTTGTTCGGAGTCCTGAATGAGATCACGGACATGACGAGGAGTCTCGAAATGGTCAAGAGGTAAAGATTGATATATTGGAAGGTTATATACGGACACCGGAATGGTTCCGAAGAAGATCGGGGATTTTTCGGAGTACCGGGAGGTTACCGGAACCCCCCGGGAAAGTTAACGGGCCTATTGGGCCATAGTGGAGAGAGGGAGTGTTGTAGGGTGGAACCCTATATGGAGATCTTTCATGAATTGGAGGGGAAATCCCCAAGAACAAGAAGAACACAAAGGGGAAAAACAAGAGGAACACTCAAATTGACTTGATCCAATCACACATGTGCTAGATCCAATCACAAAAAGAGAGATACAAGGGTCAAAATCCAACACAAGAAGATACAAGAGGTAACTAGTTCATCCCAATCCTAAGAGGAGAGAGGTCTTGATGATCCTATGATGGGGATCCTTCCCTAGATGGGGTCTTGATATCCACAAGAGGATATTCTCCCTTAGGAGGGCATGATCTCCAAGGGGAGGAAGATGAGAAAAGCTCTCTCAATATCTCTCATATTCTTTGCTATCCTCTAAATGAGCTAGGGTAGGTGTTTATATAGTCTAGGGACCAAATTGGGGGGGGGGGAGAGGGATACAAAGGTCCAAAATGACCCTGAAAACGCAGACAATCTCGGAGGGGTCCGGGCTCCCGGGGTGCGGAGGACCGGGCACCCGGTCCGGTCAGGGAGGCTACGCCATTGGCCCGGGCACCCGGGGTGGTGGCTGGCGGCACCCGGCGGGAGGGGGCCGGGCACCCGGTGCTCCAAGGCCGGGCACCCGGGGCCGGCTGGGGCAGCGCCCAGGGGGGTGCGGGCACCCGGGGCCGGCAGGGGCTGCGCCCAGGTTAGGGCCGGGCACTGATACGTCTCCAACGTATCTATAATTTTTGATTGCTCCATGCTATATTATCTTCTGTTTTGGACATTATTGGGCTTTATTATTCACTTTTATATTATTTTTGGGACTAACCTATTAACCGGAGGCCCAGCCCAGAATTGCTGTTTTTTTTGCCTATTTCAGAGTTTCGCAGAAAAAGAATATCAAACTGAGTCCAAACGGAATGAAACCTTCGGGAACGTGATTTTTGGAACGAACATGATCCAGGAGACTTGGACCCTAAGTCAAGAAAGCAAAGAGGAAGCCACGAGGTAGGGGGGCGCGCCTACCCCCCCCCCAGGCGCGCCCTCCACCCTCGTGGGCCCCATGTTGCTCCACCGACGTACTCCTTCCTCCTATATATACCTACGTACCCCCAAACGATCAGATACTGAGCCAAAAACCTAATTCCACCGCCGCAACCTTCTGTACCCACGAGATCCCATCTTGGGGCCTGTTCCGGAGCTCCGCCGGAGGGGGCATCGATCACGGAGGGCTTCTACATCAACACCATAGCCTCTCCGATGAAGTGTGAGTAGTTTACCTCAGACCTTCGGGTCCATAGTTATTAGCTAGATGGATTCTTCTCTCTTTTTGGATCTCAATACAATGTTCTCCCCCTCTCTCGTGGAGATCTATTCGATGTAATCTTCTTTTGCGGTGTGTTTGTTGAGACCGATGAATTGTGGGTTTATGATCAAGTTTATCTATGAACAATATTTGAATCTTCTGAATTCTTTTATGTATGATTGGTTATCTTTGCAAGTCTCTTCGAATTATCAGTTTGGTTTGGCCTACTAGATTGATCTTTCTTGCAATGGGAGAAGTGCTTAGCTTTGGGTTCAATCTTGCGGTGTCCTTTCCCAGTGACAGTAGGGGCAGCAAGGCACGTATTGTATTGTTGCCATCGAGGATAACAAGATGGTTTTTTTATCATATTGCATGAATTTATCCCTCTACATCATGTCATCTTGCTTAAAGCATTACTCTGTTCTTATGAACTTAATACTCTAGATGCATGCTGGATAGCGGTCGATGTGTGGAGTAGTAGTAGTAGATGCAGGCAGGAGTCGGTCTACTTGTCTCGGACGTGATGCCTATATACATGATCATACCTAGATATTCTCATAACTATGCTCAATTCTGTCAATTGCTCAACAGTAATTTGTTCACCCACCGTAAAATACCTATGCTCTTGAGAGAATCCACTAGTGAAACCTATGGCCCCCCGGTCTATTTTCCATCATATTAATCTTCCAACACTTAGTTATTTCCGTTGCTTTTATTTTACTTTGCATCTTTATCATAAAAATACCAAAAATATTATCTTATCATATCTATCAGATCTCACTCTCGTAAGTGACCGTGTAGGGATTGACAACCCCTTATCGCGTTGGTTGTGAGGATTTATTTGTTTTGTGTAGGTCGAGGGACTCGCGCGTAGCCTCCTACTGGATTGATACCTTGGTTCTCAAAAACTGAGGGAAATACTTACGCTATTTTGATGCATCACCCTTTCCTCTTCAAGGGAAAACCAACGCAGTGCTCAAGAGGTAGCAAGAAGGATATCTGGTGCCGTTGCCAGGGAGGTCTACGCAAAAGTCAACATACCAAGTACCCATCACAAACCCTTATCTCCCGCATTACATTATTTGCCATTTGCCTCTCGTTTTCCTCTCCCCCCACTTCACCCTTGCCGTTTTATTCGCCCTCTCTTTTTCATTCGCCTCTTTTTCTTTTGCTTGCCTTGTCGTCATGGCTAGTCCTTTATCTCCTCCGTTGTCTCTCGAAAATGAAGTTCTCAATTTTAAACAAAGGGAGGGAGAAAATCTAAAAGACGCTTGGTATAGAATTTGCAATGCTCAAAATAGATCTACCAGGAAGCAATCTACTTCCGTTCTTCTCCGCAATTTTTATGTAGGCGCCAATCCTTGGTATAGATATATTCTTGACACCATTACCGGAGGGAACTTCTTGGGTAGCCATACTTTTGATTCTTATAATGCTATGATAGATTTGTTTGGCTCACCACCTCTTTTGGTTAATGGAACTATGTTAACTTTGGAGCATGTAATGCAAAGACTTGAAATTATTGAAAATAAAGTTGCTACTATAGAGTTCATCAAAAATTTGGATAAAAAGATCCACAATCAAATTACCCAATATAGATCCAAAGTAGGAGTCACTTTGAAAAATATTAAGGAGAAGGAACCCATAGTTAATGAAAGAATAAATCAAGATTCCACTAGAATCGATAAACTTGAGGGTATCATTACCAACTTGGGAACTGCTTTTTCTTCCGTAAAGAATACTCCTAGTCCTCCCACTAAAATTGCCAAGCTTATGTATGTTCCTAAAAATAAGGGTGAATCCTCTAGTAAAGAAACTGCGGATCTTAAATCTATAAGTATTCATCCCAATCTTTTTGCTATCATTAAGGAACCATTTGCTACAAATGATTTTTTCGATCTTGTTCCTAAAAGTTTGATAATTAATAGAAAGAAAGAAACTCTAAAGGATGATAGATGTCTTATTGAAGAATTGCCCACCAAAGATGACAATACCTGGATCTATCCTTGCTTTTATGCCTAGCTAGGGGCGTTAAACGATAGCGCTTGTTGGGAGGCAACCCAATTTTATTTTTATTTTTTTTATTTTTGCTTCTGTTTAGGAATAAATATTTGATCTAGCCTCTGGTTAGATGTGTTTTTATGTTTTAATTAGTGTTTGTGCCAAGTTAAACCTATAGGATCTTCTTGGATGATAGTTATTTGATCTTGCTGTAATTTCCAGAAACTTTCTGTTCACGAAAATAATTGTTAAAAATCACCAGAATGTGATAAAATATTGATTCCAATTGCTGCTGATCAATAAACAAATTTCCTAGGTCTTCCTATTTTGGCTGATTTTTTGGAGTTCCAGAAATTTGCGTTAGTTACAGATTACTACAGACTGTTCTGTTTTTGACAGATTCTGTTTTTCGTGTGTTGTTTGCTTATTTTGATGAATCTATGGCTAGTAAAATAGTTTATAAACCATAGAGAAGTTGTAATAAAGTAGGTTTAACACCAATATAAATAAATAATGAGTTCATTAAAGTACCTTGAAGTGGTCTTTTGTTTTCTTTCGCTAACGGAGCTCACGAGATTTTCTGCTGAGTTTTGTGTTGTGAAGTTTTCAAGTTTTGGGTGAAAGATTTGATGGATTATGGAACAAGGAGTGGCAAGAGCCTAAGCTTGGGGATGCCCATGGCACCCCCAAGATAATCTAAGGACACCATAAAGCCAAAGCTTGGGGATGCCCCGGAAGGCATCCCCTCTTTCGTCTACTTCCATCGGTAACTTTACTTGGAGCTATATTTTTATTCACCACATGATATGTGTTTTGCTTGGAGCGTCTTGTATGATTTGAGTCTTTGCTTTTTAGTTTACCACAATCATCCTTGCTGTACACACCTTTTGAGAGAGACACACATGATTCGGAAATTATTAGAATACTCTATGTGCTTCACTTATATCTTTTGAGCTATATAGTTTTGCTCTAGTGCTTCACTTATATCTTTTAGAGCACGGTGGTGGATTTGTTTTATAGAAACTATTGATCTCTCATGCTTCACTTATATTATTTTGAGAGTCTTAAAATAGCATGGCAGTTTTCTTTAATTAATATCATGAGAAATTTGATGCTTGATAATTGTTTTGAGATATAAAGGTGGTAATATCATAGTTGTGCTAGTTGAGTAATTGTGGAATTGAAAAATACATGTGTTGGAGTTTGTGATTCTCGTAGCATGCACGTATGGTGAACTGTTATGTAACAAAGTCGGAGCATGAAGTACTTGTTGATTGTCTTCCTTTGTGTGGCGCTCGGGATCGCGCGATGGTTAACTCCTACCAACCCTTCCCCTAGGAGCATGCGTAGTAGTACTTTGCTTCGAGGGCTAATAAATTTTTGCAATAAGTATATGAGTTCTTTATGACTAATGTGAGTCCATGGATTATACGCACACTTACCTTTCCACAATTTTCTAGCCTCTTCGGTACCGTGCATTGCCCTTTCTCACCTTGAGAGTTGGTGCAAACTTCGCCGGTGCATCCAAACCCCGTGATATGATACGCTCTATCACACATAAACCTCCTTATATCTTCCTCAAAACAGCCACCATACCTACCTATCATGGCATTTCCATAGCCATTCCGAGATATATTGCCATGCAACTTTCCACCATTTCATTTATCATGACATGCTCCATCATTGTCATATTGCTTTGCATGATCATGTAGTTGACACTGTATTTGTGGCAAAGCCACCGTTCATAATTCTTTCATACATGTCGCTCTTGATTCATTGCATATCCCGGTACACCGCAGGAGGCATTCATATAGAGTCATATTTTGTTCTAAGTATTGAGTTGTAATTCATGAGTTGTAAGTAAATAGAAGTGTGATGATCATCATTATTAGAGCATTGTCCCAAGTGAGGAAAGGATGATGGAGACTATGATTCTCCCACAAGTCGGGATGAGACTCCGGACTAAATAAAAAAATAAAAAAAAGAGGCCATAAAAAAAGAGAAAAGACCCAAATAAAAAAATGAGAGAAAAAGAGAGAAGGGACAATGCTACTATCCTTTTACCACACTTGTGCTTCAAAGTAGCACCGTGATCTTCATGATAGAGAGTCTCTCATTTTGTCACTTTCATATACTAGTGGGAAATTTCATTATAGAACTTTGCTTGTATATTCCAATGATGGGCTTTCTCAAATGCCCGAGGTCTTCGTGAGCAAGCAAGTTGGATGCACACCCACTTAGTTTCCTTTTGAGCTTTCATACACTTATAGCTCTAGTGCATCCGTTGCATGGCAATCCCTACTCCTCGCATTAACATCAATTGATGGGCATCTCCATAGCCCGTTGATTAGCCTCGTTGATGTGAGACTTTCTCCTTTTTTGTCTTCCCACATAACCCCTACCATTATACCTTATTCCACCATAGTGCTATATCCATGGCTTGCGCTCATGTATTGCGTAAGAGTTGAAAAGGCTGAAGCGCGTTAAAAGTATGAACCAATTGCTTGGCTAAAACCGGGGTCGTACATGATATGAATATTTTGTGTGGGGAAGATGGAGCATAGCCAGACTATATGATTTTGTAGGGATAATTTGCTTTGGCTATGTTATTTTGATAAGACATAATTGCTTAGTTAGTATGCTTGAAATATTATTGTTTTTATGTCAACATTAAACTTTTATCTTGAATCATATCAAATCTGAACATTCATGCCACAATGAGAATGATTACATATAGCATTCCGCATCAAAAATTCTGTTTTTATCATTTACCTACTCGAGGACGAGAAGGAATTAAGCTTGGAGATGCTTGATACGTCTCCAACGTATCTATAATTTTTTATTGCTCCATGCTATATTATCTTCTGTTTTGGACATTATTGGGCTTTATTATTCACTTTTATATTATTTTTGGGACTAACCTATTAACCGGAGGCCCAGCCCAGAATTGTTGTTTTTTGCCTATTCCAGAGTTTCGCAGAAAAAGAATATCAAACGGAGTCCAAACGGAATGAAACCTTCGGGAACGTGATTTTGGAACGAACATGATCCAGGAGACTTGGACCCTAAGTCAAGAAAGCAAAGAGGAAGCCATGAGGTAGGGGGCGCGCCTACCCCCCCCCCCCCAGGCGCGCCCTCCACCCTCATGGGCCCCACGTTGCTCCACCGACGTACTCCTTCCTCCTATATATACCTACGTACCCGCAAACGATCAGATACAAAGCCAAAAACCTAATTCCACCACCGCAACCTTCTGTACCCACAAGATCCCATCTTGGGGCCTGTTCCGAAGCTCCGCCGGAGGGGGCATCGATCGGGGGGCTTCTACATCAACACCATAGCCTCTCCGATGAAGTGTGAGTAGTTTACCTCAGACTTTCGGGTCCATAGTTATTAGCTAGATGGCTTCTTCTCTCTTTTTGGATCTCAATACAATGTTCTCCCCCTCTCTCGTGGAGATCTATTCGATATAATCTTCTTTTGCGGTGTGTTTGTTGAGACCGATGAATTGTGGGTTTATGATCAAGTTTATCTATGAACAATATTTGAATCTTCTGAATTCTTTTATGTATGATTGGTTATCTTTGCAAGTCTCTTCAAATTATCAGTTTGGTTTGGCCTACTAGATTGATCTTTCTTGCAATGGGAGAAGTGCTTAGCTTTGGGTTCAATCTTGCGGTGTCCTTTCCCAGTGACAGTATGGGCAGCAAGGCACATATTGTATTGTTGCCATCGAGGATAACAAGATGGGTTTTTTATCATATTGCATGAATTTATCCCTCTACATCATGTCATCTTGCTTAAAGCGTTACTCTGTTCTTATGAACTTAACACTCTAGATGCATGCTGGATAGCAGTCGATGTGTGGAGTAATAGTAGTAGATGCAGGCAGGAGTCGGTCTACTTGTCTCGGACGTGATGCCTATATACATGATCATACCTAGATATTCTCATAACTATGCTCAATTCTGTCAATTGCTCAACAGTAATTTTTTCACCCACCGTAAAATACTTATGCTCTTGAGAGAAGCCACTAGTGAAACCTATGGCCCTGGGTCTATTTTCCATCATATTAATCTTCCAACACTTAGTTATTTCCGTTGCTTTTATTTTACTTTGCATCTTTATCATAAAAATACCAAACATATTATCTTATCATATCTATCAGATCTCACTCTCATAAGTGACCGTGTAGGGATTGACAACCCCTTATCGCGTTGGTTGCAAGGATTTATTTGTTTTGTGTAGGTGCGAGGGACTCGCGCGTAGCCTCCTACTGGATTGATACCTTGGTTCTCAAAAACTGAGGGAAATACTTACACTACTTTGCTGCATCACCCTTTCCTCTTCAAGGGAAAACTAACGCAGTGCTCAAGAGGTAGCAGGCACCAGGGGCCGGAGTGGCCGGGCACCCGGGGTAGCCAGGGGATCCGCCGGCTGTAGGGGAGGGACGGGGTGGTCGGGACCTCCTTTGCTTCGTGCTTCTCACGCGTCCTTCTTCCTCCTCCTTCTCCTTGGGTCTCCGGCGAACTTGGTGATTCCTCCGTGCTTCCTCGTGACGATCTTCGAAGTACCTAAGAATGCATAATGTTTCCATTTGAGGTAGAATCTGACTCACGTGTGAATCCAAATGAATCTCGAAGAGGAAAGAGTTCACCTCGGTTTCGATGGTGCGTGCACGTGCTCTTTTCATCGTTCCTCTCAGTGCTTGTGGTGGTGGTGTGACGTCCATGGGGATGGTCGAGGGATGCTCCGCATCAGGGAGGCTGCCATAAGAGGTGGCTGATACGTCTCCAACGTATCTATAATTTTTGATTGTTCCATGCTATTATATTATATGTTTTGGATGTTTAATGGGCTTTATTATTCACTTTTATATTATTTTTGGGACTAACCTACTAACCGAAGGCCCAGTGCAAATTGCTGTTTTTTTGCCTATTTCAGTGTTCCGCAGAAAAGGAATATCAAACAGCATCCAAACGGAATGAAACCTTCGCGAGGATCGTTTTTGGAACAAACTCAATCCAGGAGACTTGCAGTGGACGTCAAGGAAGCAACGAGGCGGCCACGAGGCAGGGAGGCGCGCCCAGGGGGGTAGGCGTGCCCCCACCCTCGTGGGCCCCTCGTGACTCCACCGACCTACTTCTTTCGCCTATATATACTCTTATACCCTGAAAACATCCAGGGGAGCCGCGAAACCTATTTTCCACCGCCGAAACCTTCTGTACCCGTTGAAAGAACATGCGGTGCCCCCATGTTTGGTTTTGGTAATTGATGACAATCTCTATGGACTAATGGTTGCCTTGAGTTATATTTGAAGGATTTATCCATAGGCATTTCTTGAAGTCCATGTGTTGGTTTCAAGGAGTTTATGTGGTGACCAAGGTGTTATTAAGGAATTATCCAAAGATTGGTCATGTGAGAGTTGAGCTTATTGCAAGCATGTCTTGAAGAAGAAGATTGTGTGATCATTCATGTTTACCTTCAAGACATCATCCAAATGAAGAGAGTTGGAAAGAGTCAAGGTTGATCTAGACTAAGTCAAGAGTGAATCAAGTTGATCAACACACAAAGCGCACAAGATGTACCGAGGGATCAAGCGATCCCATGGTATGGTAAGCATTGTCAATTACGCTTTGTGTACTAACCCATGGTCTTTGTGAGAGTTCTTTGTGGGGTTAGGTTGCAGTGTGCAAGTTCAAGTGAAGCGGGCAAGTTCAAGTAAAGCATCACGAAGAGATCAAATGCTTGAAGCCATTGTGGTGACAATGGACTTGTGAAGATGTGCGGAAGGGTGGCTCACCCATAGTGGAGTATGGGGGAGCAATCAACTAGTCTTCATCGAGCCAACGCAATCAAGAAAGGTGGTCCATCTTTAGGGAGTCAAGATCGTCATCATCTAGCTCAAGTGGACCATGTGCAAGGCAAAGGTTTGCTCTTGATAGGTTTTCTATTTTACCGGTCTCATGATGGTAGTTGGGAGACCGGGTTATAGGATCGATTGCCGTACTATCAAGGGGGGCTCTCGATGAGTAGCTTGATCATATCGTTCATAGAGAGCTCAAACCATTGCATCCTTGCATCATCTTTATTGGTTCTTGTTTGGTTCTTCTCTTTGTGAGTTTTGGAGCTTATGGTCATCTTGATGACAAGCTCGAGTTCATCGAAAACGGAGTTCACTCACATCTTCTATGATGTTTTCGATGTTGGAGGTTATGCCGGTTCTTCTCGGTTGGAGGTTTCACTCCTCTATTTGTTGGCATACCTCCCCTGCCTCTTCTTCCTCTATCCAACAAGCTTGAGTTTGCTCAATTCGGAGCTCATTTGCAGAAGTTTTGGCAGTTCTAGTCTTCCTTGGAGTGTACTTGTTTTCGTGGCCTTGGCATAAGGTTGGCGCCAGCAGTAGTACCGCTGGACCGGAGCGGCAGTACCGCGTATCGCCACCAGCGGTAGTACCGCCATCCCACAGCGGTAGTACCGCCTATGGCCATAAGCGGTAGTACGGCTCCGGTTCCGCGCTGGTACCGCCTCGACTCGAGACGTGGTTTTCTCGTGTCGAGTTCAGTGGCAGTAGTAGCAGCAGTAGGAGCGGTAGCACCGCTCGTGTGCGGTAGTACCGCGGCTACCACCGCCCCTAGTACCGCTGGGCCAAGCGGCAGTACCGCTGCGGCCAACGATAGTACCATTGGCTCCAGCGGTAGTGCCGCTCATTCGGCTCTGCCTCACCCTCTGTTTTGCTCCGCTCTATTTGTTCTACCGCCCGGGCGGTAGTACCGCTCGTGCGCGGACTGAGCACATAACGGTTGGATTCGGGAGCTCCTATAAAAGGGGGTCTTCTTCCTCATTCAACCTTATCCTTTTAGCTCGTGTTCTTCCCCCATTGTTGACCTTCTTCGAGCTTGCTAACTCTCAATCCCTCCATGGATTCTTGCTAGTTTTTGAGGGAAAAGAGAGAGGAGATCTAGATCCACATTTCCACCAATCACTTTCTCCTCTATGTGAGGGGAACCCATTGGATCTAGATCTTGGAGTTCTTGGTGTTCTCCTTCTTGTTCTTCCTCTCTTTTGCCTCCCTAGCATTAGTTTCTTCGGTGGGATTTGAGAGAGAAGGACTTGGGCACTCCGTGTGCCCTTGCCATTGCATTTGTGCATCGGTTTGAGTTCTCCATGGTGATACGTGGAAGTTACAAGTTGAGAAGCTTATTACTCTTGGGTGCTTGGTACCCTTGAGCTTGTTCCTCTTGGGTGCTTGGGCGCCCTAGATGGTTGGTGGTGTTCGGAGCTCAATCATTGTGGTGTAAAGCTCCGGGCAAGCGTCGGGGTCTCCAATTAGGTTGTGGAGATCACCTCGAGCAATTTGACGGGTTTCGGTGACCGCCCCAAGGGTTGCCAAAGTGTACGGGTTCGGTGACCGCCCCCAAGGGTTGCCATTTGTACGGGTTCGGTGACCGCCCTCAAGGGTCCCTTAGTGGAATCACGGCATCTTGCATTGTGCGAGGGCGTGAGGAGATTACGGTGGCCCTAGTGGCTTCTTGGGGAGCATTGTGCCTCCACACCGCTCCAAACGGAGATTAGCATCCGCAAGGGTGTGAACTTCGGGATACATCGTCGTCTCCGCGTGCCTCGGTTATCTCTTACCCGAGCCCTTTACTTATGCACTTTACTTTGTGATAGCCATATTCTTTCTTGTCATATATCTTGCTATCACCTAGTTGTTTATCTTGCTTAGCATAAGTTGTTGGTGCACATAGGTGAGCCTAGTTGTTGTAGGTTTTGTGCTTGTCAAATTAACCACTAGGTTTATTCCGCATTTGTTCAAGCCTAAACCGTGATTATTTTAAAGCGCCTATTCACCCCCCCTCTAGGCGACATCCACGATCTTTCAGCATTCCTCAATGGTAAGCTTGAGGAAGAAGTATATGTTGCTCAACCCCCAGGTTTTGAACATCCAAAGCATCCTGACAAAGTCTTCAGACTCAACAAGGCCCTCTATGGCCTCAAGCAGGCCCCTCGGGCGTGGTATGATACTTTGAAGGAATTCCTCATGAAGAAAGGCTTCAAACCCTGGTTCACTCGACCCTACTCTTTTCACTAAATCTTATGATGGTGAACTGTTTGTGTGCCAAATATATGTTGATGATATTATCTTTGGCTGTACTGACCAACGTTATAGTGATGAATTTGCCTATATGATGAGTGAAGAATATCAAATGTCTATGATGGGAGAATTGAAATTCTTCTTAGGTCTTCAAATTCGTCAACAACGCAATGGCATATTCATATCTCAGGAGAAATACCTCAAGGATGTACTGAGGAAATTCGGCATGCAAGATTGCAAAGGCGTCAAAATTCCTATGCCCACAAATGGCCATCTGTGCACTGATGAAAATGGTATTGACTTCGATCATAAGGTATACCGCTTCATGATTGGTTCTTTATTGTACTTATGTGCATCTAGGCTAGATATAATGCTTAGTGTTTGCATGTGTGCCCGATTTCAAGCTACACCGAAGGAATCACACCATAAGGCTGTGAAGCATATTCTTCGATATCTAGCTCACACACCAACACTTGGATTATGGTACCCCAAGGGCTCGGCTTTTGATCTCATTGGATATTCTAACTCTGACTATGCTGGTGATCGTGTGGACCACAAGTCAACATCTGGTACATGTCATTTCGTCGGACGATCTTTGGTCTGTTGGTCCTCGAAGAAACAGAACTGCGTATCATTGTCTACTGCTGAAGCTGAGTACATTGCTGCTGGTTCTTGCCGTGCTCAATTGCTGTGGATGAAACAAACTCTCCAGGACTACGGTGTCAACGTGAAGAATGTGCCTCTCTTCTGTGACAATGAGAGTGCCATCAAGATTTCTCACAACCCAGTTCAGCACTCGAAGACAAAGCACATTCAGATTCGTCATCATTTTCTTCGAGATCATGTGTTGAAGGGCGGCATTTCTATTGAGCATGTGAAGACTGAAGAACAGCTAGCCGATATCTTCACAAAGCCCTTGGATGAGAAGAGATTTAGCAAGTTGCGGTGTGAGCTAAATATCTTAGAATCTTCGAATGTTCTTTGAAAAGGACACTCATCCTAACACTTATGCAAATTGATGACTTAGATGTGCAACACATGAAGAAAAGTTTTTCTTCAATCAATGAAGAATAACACTCTTAGTGTGAAGAAATTAACGAATAATTTGATTCTCAGAACCCTACGACAATTGTACGCGGTGTCTGAAATCATAATTCTTATACGGTGGGTCACGCCACCACCAAAAGTTGAAAATCTTCAATTTGAGTTTTTCCTCAGTTTTGAAATTCCTCAGCTATTCATTTTCTTCAACTTTGCATTGTCTTCACTACTTCCGTCGTTTTTCTTCATTGGCTATATATATATATATATATATATATATATATATATATATATATATATATATATATATATGAGTTTATGTCCTCTACAGCATTCACTTATGGCTAATTCTTCAAGTTGTTTTTTTTGCTAAGTGAATGTGATCGGACCCTACCCCCTCTATGCTAAACTCAACCCAATCTATTCACAAATTCTTCATGTGCGTTCTATTTGAAACTCGTTCAAAATCTTCACTGTGTCCTTGTCAGCTAAAGAATTTGCGAACGAAACTTTTAACTTATCTTATCCAAATTTTCGGCTTTGCCGCTCAAACCGTTCCACATCCTTATGAGTGGCGGTCGGGGACGAGCGATGGTCTTTTCCTACCAATCTATCCCCCTAGGAGCATGCGCGTAATGCTTGGTTTTTGGTGACTTGTAGATTTTTGCAATAAGTATGTGAGTTCTTTATGACTAATGTTGAGTCCATGGATTGTACGCACTCTCACCTTTCCATCATTGCTAGCCTCTTCGGTACCGTGCATTGCCCTTTCTCACCTTGAGAGTTGGTGCAAACTTCGCCGGTGCATCCAAACCCCGTGATATGATACGCTCTATCACATATAAACCTCCTTATATCTTTCTCAAAACAGCCACCATACCTACCTATTATGGCATTTCCATAGCCATTCCGAGGTATATTGCCATGCAACTTTCCACCGTGTCATTTATTATGACACGCTTCATCATTGTCATATTGCCTTGCATGATCATGTAGTTGACATCGTATTTGTGGCAAGGCCGCCATGCATAATTTTTCATACATGTCACTCTTGATTCATTGCCCATCCCGGTACACCGCCGGAGGCATTCATATAGAGTCATATTTTGTTCTAGTATCGAGTTGTAATCTTTGAGTTGTAAATAAATAGAAGTGTGATGATCATCATTAATAGATCATTGTCCCATGAAAAAAGAGAAAGGCCAAATAAAAAGAAAAAGAAAGGCGAAATAAAAAAAGGGAAGGCCCAAAAAAAAGAAGGGACAATGCTACTATCCTTTTTCCACACTTGCGCTTCAAAGTAGCACCATGATCTTTATGATAGAGAGTCTCTTATTTTGTCACTTTCATATACTAGTGAGAATTTTTCATTATAGAAATTGGCTTGTATATTCGAACAATGGGCTTCCTCAAATGCCCTAGGTCTTCGTGAGCAAGCAAGTTGGATGCACACCCACTTAGTTTCTTTTGTTGAGCTTTCATACATTTATAGCTCTAGTGCATCCGTTGCATGGCAATCCCTACTCCTTGCATTGACGTCAATTGATGGGCATATCCCTAGCCTGTTTATTAGACGCGTCAATGTGAGACTTTCTCCTTTTTTGTCTTCTCCACACAACCCCCATCATCATATTCTATTCCACCCATAGTGCTATGTCCATGGCTCACGCTCATGTATTGCGTGAAAGTTGAAAAAAGTTTGAGAATACTAAAGTATGAAACAATTTCTTGGCTTGTCATCGGGGTGTGCATGATGAGAGCATTTTGTGTGACGAAAATGAAACATGACTAAACTATATGATTTCGTAGGGATAAGCTTTCTTTGGCCTTGTTATTTTGAGAAGACATGATTGCTTAGTTAGTATGCTTGAAGTATTATTATTTTTATGTTAATATTAAACTTTTGTCTTGAATCTTTCGGATCTGAACATTCATGCCACAATAAAGAAAATTACATTGCAAATTATGTTGGGTAGCATTCCACATCAAAAATTCTGTTTTTACCATTTACCTACTTGAGGACGAGCAGGAATTAAGCTTGGGGATGCTTGATACGTCTCCAACGTATCTATAATTTTTGATTGTTCCATGCTATTATATTATCTGTTTTGGATGTTTAATGGGCTTTATTATGCACTTCTACATTATTTTTGGGACTAACCTACTAACCGAAGGCCCAGTGCAAATTGCTGTTTTTTTTGCCTATTTCAGTGTTTTGCGGAAAAGGAATATCAAACGGAATCCAAACGGAATGAAACCTTCGCGAGGATCGTTTTTGGAACAAACGCAATCCAGGAGACTTGGAGTGGACGTCAAGGTAGCAACGAGGCGGCCACGAGGCAGGGAGGCGCGCCCAGGGGGTAGGCGCGCCCCCACCCTCGTGGGCCCCTCGTAGCTCCACCGACCTACTTCTTTCGCCTATATATACTCTTATACCCTGAAAACATCCAGGGGAGCCAAGAAACCTATTTTTCACCGCCACAACCTTCTGTACCCATGAGATCCCATCTTGGGGCCTTTTCCGGCGCTCCGCCGGAGAGGGAATCGATCACGGAGGGCTTCTATCAACACCATAGCCTCTCGGATGATGTGTGAGTAGTTTACCACAGACCTTCGGGTCCATAGTTATTAGCTAGATGGCTTCTTCTCTCTCTTTGGATCTCAATACAAAGTTCTCCTTGATTCTCTTGGAGATCTACTCGACGTAATTCTTTTTGCGGTGTGTTTGTCAAGATCCGATGAATTGTGGGTTTATGATCAAGATTATCTATGAACAATATTTGATTCTTCTCTGAATTCTTATATGCATGATTTGATATCTTTGCAAGTCTCTTCGAATTATCAGTTTGGTTTGGCCTACTAGATTGATCTTTCTTGCTATGGGAGAAGTTCTTAGCTTTGGGTTCAACCTTGCGGTGTCCTTTCCCAGTGACAGCAGGGGCAGCAAGGCACATATTGTATTGTTGCCATCGAGGATAAAAAGATGGGGTTTATATCATATTGCTTGAGTTTATCCCTCTACATCGTGTCATCTTGCCTAATGTGTTACTCTGTTCTTATGAACTTAATACTCTAGATGCATGCTGGATAGTGGTCGATGTGTGGAGTAATAGTAGTAGATGCAGAATCATTTCGGTCTACTTGTCACGGACGTGATGCCTATATACATGATCATGCCTAGATATTCTCATAACTATGCGCTTTTCTATCAATTGCTCGGCAGTAATTTGTTCACCCACCGTAAAATATGCTATCTTGAGAGAAGCCACTAGTGAAACCTATGGCCCCCGGGTCTATTTTCCATCATATTAATCTCCCGTCAACAAGCTATTTCTATCGCCGTTTATTTTGCAATCTTTACTTTTCAATCTATACAACAAAAATACCAAAAATATTTATCTTATTATCTCTATCAGATCTCACTTTTGCAAGTGGCTGTGAAGGGATTGACAACCCCTTTATCGTGTTGGTTGCGAGGTTCTTGATTGTTTGTGCAGGTACTAGGTGATTTGCGTGTAGTCTCCTACTGGATTGATACCTTGGTTCTCAATAACTGAGGGAAATACTTATGCTACTTTGCTGCATCACCCTTTCCTCTTCAAGGGAAAACCAACGCATGCTCAAGAGGTAGTAGTGGCGCCCCTCCCCCCAAGACCAATCCAAATTGGACAAGGGGTGGGGGCGCGGCCCCCCTTTCCTTCTCCCTTCCCCCCTTTCCCCTCTCCGTTGGAAGGAAGGGGGCGAATCCTACTTGGACTGGGAGTCCAAGTAGGACCCCCCCTTGGCGCGCCCCTGCTAGGCCGCCGGCCTCCTCCTCCCCTCCTTTATATACGGGGGCAGGGGGCACCCCAAAGACACACCAAGAATTCTCTTAGCCGTGTGCGGTGCCCCCCTCCACAGTTTACTCCTCCGGTCATAGCGTCGTAGTGCTTAGGCGAAGCCCTGCGCGAATCACATCACCATCACCATCACCACATCGTCATGCTAACAAAACTCTCCCTCGATCCTCTACTAGATCAAGAGTTCGAGTGACGCCATCGAGCTGAACGTGTGCTGAACACGGAGGTGCCATACGTTCGGTACTTGGATCGGTTGGATCGTGAAGACGTTCGACTACATCAACCGCGTTAACCTAACGCTTCCGCTTTCGGTCTACGAGGGTACGTGGACACACTCTCCCCCTCTAATTGCTATGCATTGCGTGAGCGTATGAATTTTTTTGAAATTGCATGCTACGTTCCCCAACAGTGGTATCCGAGCCAGGTTTATGCGTAGATGATATGCACGAGTTGAACACAAAGAGTTGTGGGCGATAATAGTCATACTGCTTACCACCAATGTCTTACTTTGATTCGGCGGTATTGTTGGATGAAGTGGCCCGGACCGACATTACATGACCGCGTTGAGACTGGTTCTACCGACGTGCTTCGCACACAGGTGGCTGGCGGGTGTCTGTTTCTCCAACTTTAGTTGAATTGACTTTGACTACGGCTGGTCCTTGTTGAAGGTTAAAACAGCACACTTGACAAAAAATCGTTGTGGTTCTGATGCGTAGGTAAGAACGTTCTTACTAGAAGCCCATGGCAGCCACGTAAAACTTGCAACAACAAAGTAGAGGACGTCTAACTTGTTTTTGTAGGGCATGTTGTGATGTGATATGGTCAAGACATGATGAAATATAAATTTGTGTATGAGATGATCATGTTTTGTAAAAGTTATCAACAACTGGCAGGAGCCTTATGGTTGTCGCTTTATTGTATGAAATGCAATCGCCATGTAATTGCTTTACTTTATCACTAAGCGGTAGTGATAGTCGTGGTAGCAATAGTTGGCGAGACGACAACGACGCTACGATGGAGATCAAGGTGTCAAGCCGGTGACGATGGAGATCATGACGGTACTTTGGAGATGGATATCAAAGGCTCAAGATGATGATGGCCATATCATGTCACATATTTTGATTGCATGTGATGTTTATCCTTTATGCATCCTATTTTGCTTAGTACGTGATAACCCACAAGTATAGGGGATCACAACAATTTTCGAGGGTAGAGTATTCAACACAAATTTATAGATTCGACATAAGGGGAGCCAAAGAATATTTGAAGGTATTAGCAGCTGAGTTGTCAATTCAACCACACCTGAAGATTAATTATCTGCAGCAAAGTGATCAGTAGGAAAGTAGTTTGATAGTTTTGATTATAGTGACAGCAGCAACGGCAGCAGTAACAGTGGTAGCAGTAATTTGTAGCAAGTGTAACAGTGATGATAGCAATAGTAACGCAGCAAGATCAATATAAATAAATTCGTAGGCATTGGATTGGTGACTTGTTGGATGATATTCATCATGTGACCGTTATAACCTAGGGCGATACGGCACTAGCTCCAGTTCATCGATATAATGTAGGCATGTATTCTGTAAATAGTCATACATGCTTTATTAAAAGAACTTGCATGACATCTTTTTTCCTACCCTCCCGTGGCAGCGGGGTCCAGATTGGAAACTAAGGGATATTAAGGCCGCCTTTTAATAGAGAACATGAACAAAGCATTAACACATAGTGAATACATGAACTCCTCAAACTACGGTCATCACCGGGAGTGGGCCCGGTTGTTGTCACTCCGGGGTTGTCGGATCATAACACGTAGTTGGTGACTGTAACTTGCAAGATCGGATCTAAAACATGGATATAATGATGAATTCATAAACGGTTCAGATCTGAGTTCATGGCACCCGGGCCCAAAGTGACAGGCATTAAGCATAGCAAAGTCATAGCAACATCAATCTAAGAACATAGTGGATACTAGGGATCAGGCCCTAACAAAACTAACTCGATTACATGATGAATCTCATCCAACTCCTCACCGCCCAGCGAGCCTACGAAGGAATTACTCACTCCCTGTGGGGAGCATCATGGAATTGGCGATGGAGATTGGTTGGTGATGACGAAGAACGAAGATCCCCCTCTCCGGAGCCCCAAATGGACTCCAGATCTGCCCTCCCGAGGAAGAACAGGGCTTGGCGGCGGCTCCGTCTCGTGAAACGCGATAATTCTTTCTCCCTGATTTTTTTCTCCGAAAATAGGAATTTATAGTGTCAGGGTTGAGGTCTGCGAGGCCATCAGGTGGTTACAACCCACCTGGGCGCGCCAGGAGAGGGGGGCGCGCCCTGGTGGGTTGTGCCCACCCAGGGGCCCCTCTCTGGTGGTTCTTGGCTCTAGTAATTCTCTTTTATTCCATAAAAAATCCTCGCAAAGTTTCACTTTATTCCGAGAACTTTTATTTATGCACAGAAACAACACCATGGTAGTTCTGCTGAAAACAACGTCAGTTCGGGGTTAGTTTCATTCAAATCATGCAAATTAGAGTCCAAAACAAGAGGAAAAGCGTGAGAAAAAGTAGATACGTTGGAGACATATCGACTCCCCCAAGCTTAAACCTTTGCTTATCCTCAAGCAATTCAGTTGATAAACTGAAACTGAGAAAGAAAAACTCTTACGAACTCTTTTACTCTTGTTTGCATAAATAGGCTTAAACAACACCCATGTTTTCAGCCAACATTATAACTAACCATGTCGACAATGACTCTTAAAGATTATATTAACTCATATCAATGACATAACCAGCTAGTGAGCAATAATAAGATATCTCAAACAGCAACACATTGTCAAAACAACCATGATATAATATGACAATAGTGGTATCTCGCTAGCCCTTTCTGAGACCGCAAAAAATAAATGCAGAGCACCTCCAAAGTTCAAGCAGCGACTAAACATTGTAATTCATGGTAGAAAATATCCAGTCATGATGCACCCAACATTAGCTACACACAATGCATAAATCATGACAGCTGTGCTCTCTCAGTTTCTAGCGCTTGTTTTAGAAGGCGATGACACAACATAAAAGTAAATAGAAAGTCCATTCGCAGAGGGAAGCAGTGATTTGCAGAGGTGCCAGAGCTCAATTTATAAAACAAAGATAAATGGTATTTTGAGACATGCACCCTTCTTATTCACTTCACGACCATCAGTTATCAACATCTTCCATGCTAAGCACACTAGTGGCGGTTCCGAAGCGATAAAAGTAAAGGTTTACTCCCCATCCACCATCAATCACACTCCATGGCTTGTCCGAAACAACGGGTGCCGTCCATACCAACATCAGTCCCGAGGGAGTTTTGTTTAATTATTTGCATTTTTGAGTTCGGGACTGGGAATCCCTATTACCGCCCATTTTCTCATGCGATGGCGAGTGAATAAGCACTCGACCTGAGAATAAACCGCTTAGCATGGAAGATACCGACCACCTCCTGTCATTCCATGGACGATCCAGGCACACAAAAAGGATAATTTTTATAAGTTTTTAGAGGTGGCACATGCAAATTTACTTAGGACGGCAGGATAATACCGCGTATAGGTAGGTATGGTGGACTCATCTGGAATAACTTTGGGTTCAAAGTTTTTGATGTACAAGCAGAGTTCCCACTTAGTACAGGTGAAGGCTAGCAATTAGATTGAGAAGCGGCCAGCTAGAGAGCAACAACGATCATAACCATGCATTATGCATAAGTAACATTGGACACTAGCATGAGTAGGATATGAACCCCATGAACATAAATATCATACAGGCTATGTTGGTTTTGATTCAACTACATGCATGAACATGTGCCAAGTCAAGCCACTCGAACATTCAGAGGAGGATATCATATCATCATACTACATCACAATCATTTTAACGCTATGTTGATATCCAAGATAAATCATTATCAACTCCCAGCTACTTATGCATGGCATGAGAAACTATAATCTCTAATTGTCATTGCAAACATGTTTAATCATAATGGGCTGAAGCATGGATACTTGGTTAAACATATTTACACAAACAGAACAAGTCGAGTTCATACCAGTTTCTCTTTGCCACGACCAGTTCATCGAATATCGTCATTATTTCCGTTCACTTGCACGACCGAATGATATGAAAATAATAATAGTGCAAGAATGTCGTGGACTAAGCTGGAATCTGCAAAACATTTTATTTAACAAGAGAAGACAAGGTAAAATGGGCTCTTTATTAGTTCAACAATTATTCATATGAGAGCCACTCAACATTTTCATCGTGGTCTTCTCCTTAGTACAACTCGAATAAAAAGAAAAGAAATTCAGAGAAACACACTGAAATATTTTTGGATTTTTTTTGGAGTTTTTGGTTTTCTTGAACAAGCAAATAAAAGGGAAAAGCAAAGACGAGAAAAACTATTTACACAGGAAAGCTCCCAACAAGCAAAAGAAGAACAAGGAAATCTTTTTGGGTTTTCTTTTTAGTGCTAGTACTAAGCATTCAAATCATACAAATTAGAGTCCAAAACAAGAGGAAAAGCGTGAGAAAAAGTAGATACGTTGGAGACGTATCAACTCCCCCAAGCTTAAACCTTTGCTTGTCCTCAAGCAATTCAGTTGATAAACTGAAAGTGAGAAAGAAAAACTTTTACGAACTCTTTTGCTCTTGTTTGCATAAATAGGCTTAAACAGCACCCATGTTTTCAGCCAACATTATAACTAACCATGTCGACAATAACTCTTAAAGATTATATTAACTCATATCAATGACATAACCAGCTAGTGAGCAATAATAAGATATCTCAAACAGCAACACGTTGTCAAAACAACCATGATATAATATGACAATAGTGGTATCTCGCTAGCCCTTTCTGAGACCGCAAAACATAAATGCAGAGCACCTCCAAAGTTCAAGCAGCGACTAAACATTGTAATTGATGGTAGAAAAGATCTAGTCATGATGCACCCAACATCAGCTACACACAATGCATAAATCATGACAGCTGTGCTCTCTCAGTTTCTAGCGCTTGTTTCAGAAGGTGATGACACAACATAAAAGTAAATAGAAGTCCATTCGCAGAGGGAAGCAGTGATTTGCAGAGGTGCCAGAGCTCAATTTATAAAACAAAGATAAATGGTATTTTGAGACATGCACCCTTCTTATTCACTTCACGACCATCAGTTATCAACATCTTCCATGCTAAGCACACTAGTGGCGGTTCCGAAGCGATAAAAGTAAAGGTTTACTCCCCATCCACCATCAATCACACTCCATGGCTTGTCCAAAACAATGGGTGCCGTCCATACCAACATCAGTCCCGAGGGAGTTTTGTTTAATTATTTGCATTTTTGAGTTCGGGACTGGGAATCCCTATTACCGCCCATTTTCTCGTGCGATGGCGAGTGAATAAGCACTCGACCTGAGAATAACCTGCTTAGCATGGAAGATACCGACCACCTCCTGTCGTTCCATGGACGATCCAGGCACACAAAAAGGATAATTTTTATAAGTTTTTAGAGGTGGCACATGCAAATTTACTTAGGACGGCAGGATAATACCGCATATAGGTAGGTATGGTGGACTCATCTGGAATAACTTTGGGTTCAAGGTTTTTGATGTACAAGCAGAGTTCCCACTTAGTACATGTGAAGGCTAGCAATTAGATTGAGAAGCGGCCAGCTAGAGAGCAACAACGATCATAACCATGCATTATGCATAAGTAACATTGGACACTAGCATGAGTAGGATATGAACACCATGAACATAAATATCATACAGGCTATGTTGGTTTTGATTCAACTACATGCATGAACATGTGCCAAGTCAAGCCACTCGAACATTCAGAGGAGGATATCATATCATCATACTACATCACAATCATTTTAACGCTATGTTGATATCCAAGATAAATCATTATCAACTCCCAGCTACTTATGCATGGCATGAGAAACTATAATCTCTAATTGTCATTGCAAACATGTTTAATCATAATGGGCTGAAGCATGGATACTTGGTTAAACATATTTACACAAACAGAACAAGTCGAGTTCATACCAGTTTCTCTTTGCCACCACCAGTTCATCTAATATCGTCATTATTGCCTTTCACTTGCACGACCGAATGATATGAAAATAATAATAGTGCAAGAATGTCGTGGACTAAGCTGGAATCTGCAAAACATCTTATTTAACACGAGAAGACAAGGTAAAATGGGCTCTTTATTAGTTCAACAATTATTCATATGAGAGCCACTCAACATTTTCATCGTGGTCTTCTCCTTAGTAAAACTCGAATAAAAAGAAAAGAAATTCAGAGAAACACACGGAAATATTTTTGGATTTTTTTGGAGTTTTTGGTTTTCTTGAACAAGCAAATAAAAGGGAAAAGCAAAGACGAGAAAAACTATTTACACAGGAAATCTCCAAACAAGCAAAAGAAGAACAAGGAAATCTTTTTGGGTTTTCTTTTTAGTGCTAGTACTAAGCATTCAAATCATACAAATTAGAGTCCAAAACAAGAGGAAAAGCGTGCCAAAAAGTAGATACGTTGGAGACGTATCAACTCCCCCAAGCTTAAACCTTTGCTTGTCCTCAAGCAATTCAGTTGATAAACTGAAAGTGAGAAAGAAAAACTTTTACGAACTATTTTGCTCTTGTTTGCATAAATAGGCTTAAACAGGACCGAGGTTTTCAGCCAACATTATAACTAACCATGTCAACAATAACTCTTAAAGATTATATTAACTCATATCAATGACATAATCAACTAGTGAGCAATAATAAGATATCTCAAACAGCAACACGTTGTCAAAACAACCATGATATAATATGACAATAGTGGTATCTCGCTAGCCCCTTCTGAGACCGCAAAACATAAATGCAGAGCACCTCCAAAGTTCAAGCAGCGACTAAACATTGTAATTCATGGTAGACAAGATCTAGTCATGATGCACCCAACATTAGCTACACACAATGCATAAATCTTGACAGCTGTGCTCTCTCAGTTTCTAGCGCTTGTTTCAGAAGGTGATGACACAACATAAAAGTAAATAGAAAGTCCATTCGCAGAGGGAAGCAGTGATTTGCAGAGGTGCCAGAGCACAATTTATAAAACAAAGATAAATGGTATTTTGAGACATGCACCCTTCTTATTCACTTCACGACCATCAGTTATCAACATCTTCCATGCTAAGCACACTAGTGGCGGTTCCGAAGCGATAAAAGTAAAGGTTTACTCCCCATCCACCATCAATCACACTCCATGGCTTGTCCGAAACAACGGGTGCCGTCCATACCAACATCAGTCCCGAGGGAGTTTTGTTTAATTATTTGCATTTTTGAGTTCGGGACTGGGAATCCCTATTACCGCCCATTTTCTCGTGCGATGGCGAGTGAATAAGCACTCGACCTGAGAATAACCCACTTAGCATGGAAGATACCGACCACCTCCTGTCGTTCCATGGACGATCCAGGCACACAAAAAGGATAATTTTTAGAAGTTTTTAGAGGTGGCACATGCAAATTTACTTAGGACGGCAGGGTAATACCGCATATAGGTAGGTATGGTGGACTCATCTGGAATAACTTTGGGTTCAAGGTTTTTGATGTACAAGCAAAGTTCCCACTTAGTATAGGTGAAGGCTAGCAATTAGATTGAGAAGCGGCCAGCTAGAGAGCAACAACGATCATAACCATGCATTATGCATAAGTAACATTGGACACTAGCATGAGTAGGATATGAACACCATGAACATAAATATCATACAGGCTATGTTAGTTTTGATTCAACTACATGCATGAACATGTGCCAAGTCAAGCCACTCGAACATTCAGAGGAGGATATCATATCATCATACTACATCACAATCATTTTAACGCTATGTTGATATCCAAGATAAATCATTATCAACTCCCAGCTACTTATGCATGGCATGAGAAACTATAATCTCTAATTGTCATTGCAAACATGTTTAATCATAATGGGCTGAAGCATGGATACTTGGTTAAACATATTTACACAAACAGAACAAGTCGAGTTCATACCAGTTTCTCTTTGCCACGACCAGTTCATCGAATATCGTCATTATTGCCTTTCACTTGCACGATCGAATGATATGAAAATAATAATGGTGCAAGAATGTCGTGGACTAAGCTGGAATCTGCAAAACATTTTATTCAACAGGAGAAGACAAGGTAAAATGGGCTCTTTATTAGGTCAACAGTTATTCATATGAGAGCCACTCAACATTTTCATCGTGGTCTTCTCCATGGTACAACTCGAATAAAAAGAAAAGAAATTCAGAAAACACACCGAAATATTTTTGGAGTTTTTGGTTTTCTTGAACAAGCAAATAAAAGGGAAAAGCAAAGACAAGAAAAACTATTTACACGGGAAAGCTCCCACAAGCAAAAGAAGAACAAGGAAATCTTTTTGGGTTTTCTTTTTAGTGCTAGTACTAAGCATTCAAATCATGCAAATTAGAGTCCAAAACAAGAGGAAAAGGGTGAGAAAAAGTAGATACGTTGGAGACGTATCAACTCCCCCAAGCTTAAACCTTTGCTTGTCCTCAAGCAATTCAGTTGATAAACTGAAAGTGAGAAAGAAAAACTTTTACGAACTATTTTGCTCTTGTTTGCATAAATAGGCTTAAACAGGACCGAGGTTTTCAGCCAACATTATAACTAAACATGTCAACAATAACTCTTAAAGATTATATTAACTCATATCAATGACATAATCAACTAGTGAGCAATAATAAGATATCTCAAACAGCAACATGTTGTCCAAACAACCATGATATAATATGACAATAGTGGTATCTCGCTAGCCCTTTCTGAGACCGCAAAACATAAATGCAGAGCACCTCCAAAGTTCAAGCAGCGACTAAACATTGTAATTCATGGTAGACAAGATCTACTCATGATACACCCAACATTAGCTACACACAATGCATAAATCTTGACAGCTGTGCTCTCTCAGTTTCTAGCGCTTGTTTCAGAAGGTGATGACACAACATAAAAGTAAATAGAAAGTCCATTCGCAGAGGGAAGCAGTGATTTGCAGAGGTGCCAGAGCACAATTTATAAAAAAAAGATAAATGGTATTTTGAGACATGCACCCTTCTTATTCACTTCAAGACCATCAGTTATCAACATGTTCCATGCTAAGCACACTAGTGGCGGTTCCCAAGTGATAAAAGTAATGGTTTACTCCCCATCCACCATCAATCACACTCCATGGCTTGTCCGAAACAACGGGTGTCGTCCATACCAACATCAGTCCCGACGGAGTTTTGTTTAATTATTTGCATTTTTGAGTTCGGGACTGGGAATCCCTATTACCGCCCATTTTCTCATGCGATGGCGAGTGAATAAACACTCGACCTGAGAATAACCCGCTTACCATGGAAGATACCGACCACCTCCTGTCGTTCCATGAACAATCCAGGTACACAAAAAGGATAATTTTTAGAAGTTTTTAGAGGTGGCACATGCAAATTTACTTAGGACGGCAGGGTAATACCGCATATAGGTAGGTATGGTGGACTCATCTGGAATAACTTTGGGTTCAAGGTTTTTGATGTACAAGCAGAGTTCCCACTTAGTACAGGCGAAGGCTAGCAATTAGATTGAGAAGCGGCCAGCTAGAGAGCAACAACGATCATAACCATGCATTATGCGTAAGTAACATTGGACACTAGCATGAGTAGGATATGAACACCATGAACATAAATATCATACAGGCTATGTTAGTTTTGATTCAACTACATGCATGAACATGTGCCAAGTCAAGCCACTCGAACATTCAGAGGAGGATATCATATCATCATACTACATCACAATCATTTTAACGCTATGTTGATATCCAAGATAAATCATTATCAACTCCCAGCTACTTATGCATGGCATGGGAAACTATAATCTCTAATTGTCATTGCAAACATGTTTAATCATAATGGGCTGAAGCATGGATACTTGGTTAAACATATTTACACAAACAGAACAAGTCGAGTTCATACCAGTTTCTCTTTGCCACGGCCAGTTCATCGAATATCGTCATTATTGCCTTTCACTTGCACGACCGAATGATATGAAAATAATAATAGTGCAAGAATGTCGTGGACTAAGCTGGAATCTGCAAAACATTTTATTCAACAGGAGAAGACAAGGTAAAATGGGCTCTTTATTAGTTCAACAGTTATTCATATGAGAACCACTCAACATTTTCATCGTTGTCTTCTCCTTGGTACAACTCGAATAAAAAGAAAAGAAATTCAGAGAAACACATTGAAATAGTTTTGGAGTTTTTGGAGTTTTTGGTTTTCTTGAACAAGCAAATAAAAGGGAAAAGCAAAGACGAGAAAAACTATTTACATGGGAAAGCTCCCAACAAGCAAAAGAAGAACAAGGAAATCTTTTTGGGTTTTCTTTTTAGTGCTAGTACTAAGCATGCATAGAAAGTAAATTACTACAACTATTTTTTTTATTTTTTCTCAAGTTTTTCAAACATCCAAGAAGAAAGCAAGAAAATGAATCTAAGCATGGATAATACAATGAAAATGTGTGTACACCGACAAACAGAATGATATGTGAACATGAATGTAATGTCGGTGAGAACACGTACTCCCCCAAGCTTAGGCTTTTGGCCTAAGTTGGTAATCGATCAGTAGCGTGGAGGGTAGTAGTCAGCGTGGTAGCTCACAGAGGCTCTTGGTGCGGATGCCTCGGCATGCCGCGCTGCCAGCACTGCTACGTTGTGAGCTTGGGCCTCGCTCTCAAGAACAAAATGTCTTTCTCTGCTGTGATAAGCAAAGAGAGCAGGCGCAGGCAAATATGTGTCCACAACATGTGATTGGTTAAACAACAGATTATAAGTGAAGTTATCAACCCTTCCCTTGAGAATCTTATGCTCTTTTAAGGTGTCAAAATCTAAATATTGTGTGGGTAGGATAGGATCAAAGGGCAAAGGCGAAACACCCAACCCTCGTGCTAAACGCGTGGCGTAAATTCCACCATAGAACCAGCCACTTTTGGTGTTATGCTGAAGTCTACGTGCAACAATTGCTCCAAGGTTATAATTCCTTTCACCAGTGAGAGCGGTGTGAATGAGGCTCAAGTCTGGCGCACAAAGTATGCTACAGTCTTGCTTGCCTACTATGCATTTCCCGTTAAATAATGCAAAGTAATGAATTGCGGGAAAGTGAATGCTCTTTATTCTTCCTTGTCTCACTCCCCTATTTTCACCGTAACAAAGGCTAGTCAAGAAAGACTCATATTCAGCCTTTGGTGGCTCATCAAGCGAACCCCAGAATGGAAGTTTGCAATGGTAAGCAAAATTCTCTAGTGGAATAGTAAATGGATTATCATAAAGCATAAATGACACCCTAGACTCACGTGGAAAATATTTAAATCCTTTGACAAATGATTCAGTGAGAAGTTGGTGTTGTTCACACTTATCTGGAAGGTAGGGGCCGAGACCGGCATTGTGAACATATTGCTCAAATTCCTCCTTGATGCCCACATGCACCATATATTCATCGCGGGGCCATAAGCATGTTCTGGTGGCGGCATCTCGCATGGAACTTTCACTTGGTTCAACATAAGACCGGCGAGCAGAACTGTCACTAGAAGATGCCCCCGAGGATCGTCTCCTCTAAGAACTCCTTCCAAATAGGTTCATCATGTCCGCGTACAATTTTTGCTATGAACAAAAATCTGAATTTTTAGTCCACAAATTTTTCTCAACAAAACTTCACAAAATTGATAGCAACTACTCATAGGGATACATAGAGGCCGTAGCAAGAATTCAAACTACTTAGAAAACTAAGAATTCAACATGCAAGCACATCCGCAGCAGCACCAAGAGTAGCTAATTATTCAAAGTATAAACCACAAAAACAAAAACTAATTGGACAAATGGTGGAGTCACATACCAAGCAACAATCCCCCGAAACAGTTTCGGAAACGGAGCTTCGAGCAAAGAGATCGAAATCCGCGGGTTTGAGCTCAAGAACACGGGAGAGAGAGCAATGAGGATTTTTTTTTGGAGGTAAGTGATGATGTGGGCTAAAGAGATAAGTGAGGGGGCCCACCAGGGCGCGCCTGGGGGTCCTGGCGCGCCCAGGTGGGTTGTGCCCACTTGATGCACCTCCCTCTGGTATTATTTGCACCAAAAATTCTTAAATATTCAGAAAAAATCATATAAAACTTTCAGGGCATTCTGAGAACTTTTATTTTTGGGTCATTGTTTATTACACGGGAAATTTAGAAAACAGACAAAACATGGCATTTTATTTTATTTAACTATTAAAAACAGAAAACAAAAAGTAGGGACAGAAAGTAGTGCTTACTAAATTCATCAACTTCATACCGCTCAAAATGATTTATTAATAAGGTTGATCAGGTCTTATTAACAACCACTTTCGATTAGCATGAAACCGAAGAACTTTCATAAATCACTAAGTTACCTCAATGGGGATATGCATCTCCCCAACAATAAGCATTTCATATTTCTTTTTGGCAGTAGGTAGAGGTATTTGAAAACTTCCAATAGTGATTGTCGGAGATTTTTCAATAACATTAATACCATTCACTTGGAATTGTTTCTTCGGAAAGTGCACCGTATGCTCATTACCATTAATATAAAAAGTGGCCTTGCTTTTATTGCAATCAAAATAACAGCCCATGCAGTAGTCAAGAAGGGTCTACCAATGATAATAGACATGTTGTCGTCCTCGGGCATCTCAAGTATAACAAAGTCAGTCAAAATAGTAACATTAGCAACAACAACGGGCACATCCTCACAGATACCGATAGGTATGGCAGTTGACTTGTCAGCCATTTGCAAAGATATTTCAGTAGGTGTGAGTTTATTCAAATCAAGTCTTTTATATAAAGAGAAAGGCATAACACTAACACCAGCTGCTAAATCACACAAAGCAGTTTTCACATAATTCTTTTTGATAGAGCAAGGTATAGTTGGTATACCCAGATCTCCAAGTTTTTTAGGTATCCCATCTTTGAAAGTATAATTAGCAAGCACAATGGAGATTTCAGCTTCCGGTATTTTTCTCTTATTAGTGATGATGTCTTTCATATACTTTGCATAAGGAGGCATTTTCAAGATATCAGTCAAGCGAGTACGCAAAAAGACTGGCCTCAGCATTTCAGTAAAGCGTTCAAATTCTTCATCATCTTTCTTTTTAGTTGACTTGGGTGAAAAAGGCATAGGTTTTTGAACCCACTGTTCTCTTTCTTTACCGTGTTTTCTAGCAACAAAGTCACTTTTATCATACCTTTTATTCTTAGGTTGTGGGTTATGAAGATCAACTGGTGGTTCTAGCTCAACATCATTATCTGGTTCTTTTTCATTAGGTTGAGCATCTTCATGAACATCAGCATTATCTTTTTCATTATCACTAGGTGGATGTTCATTACCAGATTGAGTTTCAGCATCTGAGATAGAAATTTCATTTTCATTATCAGGAGGTTTCTCTATTTCAGGTTCACTAGAGGCATGCAAAGTCCTATCATTTTTCTTCTTCTTTTTCTTCTTAGAAGGACTAGGTGCAGTGGTGTTATTTCTTTGAGTCTTGTTCAATTCTTTTTGGGTGTCCCTCAGGATAAAGTGGTTCCTGAGTCATTTTACCTCCTCTAGTTGCAACTTTAATAGCAAAGTCATGCATATTATTATTCATTTCATCAAGTAATTCTCTTTGTGATTTAGCAACTTGTTCTAACTGAGTTTGTACCATATAAGCATGTTTTCCAACACCTCTAACATCATTTGAAATTCTAAATAACAAGTCACTCAAGCGAGCAATCATATCAGAGTTATATTTCAATTGTTTCATAACATTTGCATTGAAGTGATCTTGTTTTCTAATGTAGTTTTCAAACTCATAAAGGTATTGACTAGGATGCATATTGTGAGGATTGTCATTTTCATTAAACTTCATAAGAGAATTTACCTCTACCACCTTAGGCAGTAGTGGTGTATTAAGCCCATGTATTTCTTCAATAGGAGGTAAATTTTTAACATCCTCAGCTTTAATACCTTTTTCCTTCATAGATTTCTTTGCCTCTTGCATATCTTAAGGACTGAGATATAATATACCCCTCTTAGGCGGTGGTTCAGGAAGAGTCCAATCATCATAATTTCTCAATATGTTATTCAATAGTTCTTCAGCTTGAGCAATAGTTCGTTCCCTGAAAACATAACCAGCACAACTATCTAGGAAGTACCTAGAAGCATCGGCTAGTCCATTATAGAAGATATCAAGTATTTCATTTTTCTTAAGAGGATGATCAGGCAAAGCATTAAGTAACTGGAAAAGCCTCCCCCAAGCTTGTGGGAGACTCTCTTCTTCAGTTTGAACAAAGTTAAATATTTCCTGTAAGGCAGCTTGTTTCTTATGAGCGGGAAAATATTTTTCAGAGAAGTAAATAAATCATATCCTGGGGACTACGCACACAACCAGGAGTAAGAGTATTGTACCAAGCTTTAGCATCACCCTTTAATGAGAAAGGAAATAATTTGAGAATAAAGTAATAGCGAGTTTTCTCATCATGAGTAAAAAGGGTGGCTATATCATTCAACTTAGTAAGATGTGCCACAACAGTTTCAGTTTCATAACCATGGAAAGGATCAGATTCAACCAAAGTAATTAATTCTGGGTCGACAGAGAATTCACAATCCTTATCATCGATAAAGATAGGTGAAGTAGCAAACTTAGGATCATACTTCATTCTAGCATTCAGAGATTTTTCTTTATACTTGCATAGTAATTTCTCTAGATCATCTCTATCCTTACAAGCAAGAATATCTCTAGTTATCTCTTCATTCATAACATAACCTTCTGGTACCTTAGGCAATTCATATCTAGGAAGGCTAGTTCTAGCAGGTGTTTCAGGAGTTTCAGTTTCAAGCTCATCATCAGATTCAACAACATCATGTTGTATTACTCTAGCAATTTGTGCATCAAGAAAATCACCAAGTGGCACATCATCATTATCAAGCAAGGTACTTGCATCATCATAAGCATCATTCATAGTAGAAGTAGCATCATCAATAACTTGTAGCATGTGGTGGTGTTGCAAGTTTACTCATAACAGAAGGTGAATCTAAAGCAGAACTGGACGGCAGTTCCTTACCTCCCCTCGTCTTTGAGGGAAATATCTTAGTCTTTGGATCCTTCGGATTCTTCATAGTGATAATATGATAATAATCCCAAGTGACTCAACAAATATAGCTATGCTCCCCGACAACAGCGCCAGAAAAAGGTCTTGATAACCCACAAGTATAGGGGATCGCAACAGTTTTCGAGGGTAGAGTATTCAACCCAAATTTATATATTCAACACAAGGGGAGCCAAAGAATATTTGAAGGTATTAGCAGCTGGGTTGTCAATTCAACCACACCTGGAGATTAATTATTTGCAGCAAAGTGATCAGTTGCAAAGTAGTTTGATAGTTGTGATAATAGTGACAACAACAACGGTAACAGTAACAGTGGTAGCAGTAATTTGTAGCAAGTGTAATAGTGATGATAGCAATAGTAACGCAGTAAGATCAATATAAATAAATTCGTAGGCATTGGATCGGTGACTTGTTGGATGATATTCATCATGCGACAGTTATAACCTAGGGCGATACGGCACTAGCTCCAGTTCATCGATATAATGTAGGCATGTATTCCGTAAATAGTCATACATGATTTATTAAAAGAACTTGCATGACATCTTTTGTCCTACCCTCTCGTGGTAGCGGGGTCCATATTGGAAACTAAGGGATATTAAATCCTCCTTTTAATAGAGAACTGGAACAAAGCATTAACACATAGTGAATACATGAACTCCTCAAACTACGGTCATCACCGGGAGTGGGCCCGGTTGTTGTCACTCCGGGGTTGCCGGATCATAACACGTGGTAGGTGACTATAACTTGCAAGATCGGATCTAAAACATGGATATAATGATGAATTCATAAACGGTTCAGATCTGAGTTCATGGCACCCGGGCCCAAAGTGACAAGCATTAAGCATAGCAAAGTCATAGCAACATCAATCTAAGAACATAGTGGATACTAGGGATCAGGCCCTAACAAAAATAACTCAATTACATGATGAATCTCATCCAACTCCTCACCGACCAGCGAGCCTACGAAGGAATTACTCACTCCCGGTGGGGAGCATCGTGGAATTGGCGATGGAGATTGGTTGATGATGACGAAGAACGAAGATCCCCCTCTCCGGAGCCCCAAACGGACTCCAGATCTGCCCTCCTGAGGAAGAACAGGGCTTGGTGGGGGCTCCATCTCATGAAATGTGATAATTCTTTCTCCCTGATTTTTCTCTCTGAAAATAGGAATTTATAGTGTCAGGGTTGAGGTCTGCGAGGCCACCAGGTGGGTACAACCCACCTGGGCACGCCAGGAGAGGGGGGCGCGCCCTGGTGGGTTGTGCCCACCCAGGGGCCCCTCTCTAGTGGTTCTTGGCTCCAGTAATTCTCTTTTATTCCATAAAAAATCCTCACAAAGTTTCACTTTATTCCGAGAACTTCTATTTCTGCACAAAAACAACACCATGGTAGTTCTGCTGAAAACAGCGTCAGTCCGGGGTTATATTCATTCAAATCATGCAAATTAGAGTCCAAAACAAGAGGAAAAGCGTGAGAAAAAGTAGATACGTTGGAGACGTATCAGTACAGCGGTAGCATTATAAGATGATCCCTCACTAAATTTCAAGGTATAAGTGTTCTCCCTGAGTATGCACTGTTGCTACAGTTCGTCGTGCCGAGACACCACGTGATGATTGGGTGTGATAAGCTCTACGTTCACATACAACGGGTGCAAGCCAGTTTTGCACGTGCAGAATACTCGGGTTAAACTTGACGAGCCTAGCATATGCAGATATGGCCTCGGAACACTGAGACCGAAAAGTCGAACGTGAATCATATAGTAGATATGATCAACATGGAGATATTCACCATTGAAAACCACTCCATCTCACATGATGATCGGACATGGTTTAGTTGACACTACTGCAGGATGGTCCAAACGCGACACTACGATCAGAGACCCTTCGACCAAACTGTGTGCGATGCCATAATCGCAAACGGTGGTGTATAAAACCATCAAAAAAGGTGCAAAACGTTTGCGATGACAGATGCATCAAACACGGTTCAGAATTTAGTTGCGTGTGTGATGTAGGGCATACGGTTCAGCTCAATGAACTGTTTGTGATGAGGAGGCACAAAAGAAACGGGCAGCCATATGAAGGCGTGTGCGATATACAGCATACGGTTCACTGGGATGAACTGTGTGTGATTAGGCAACACAATGGAAATGGTTCAACTGAACAAGATGTGTGTGATACACGGCAAACAGGTCTGTAATCTGAAATGTGTGCGAAGACCAATAATAACACAGACGATTGCTGCTAATAAGCCGTGTGAATTGCTCTGTCTACAGTAGAATAACATGTGTATATATATAACTGAAATAAAAATCCAATTACATAAGTGACTATACAGATCATTCGCACACACCTCAATAAACAATTGCATGCATTCTAAAGTAGGAGAAACGATCGTCTAGTCATCTACTTCTTGTGACGCTGCCGCCACTGTTATGTGGCTCGATCCCTCGTCTGGGTCAGGAAGAAGACAGTTCCTCATGTCAACGATCCGCCTGTACATCTCGTAGCTTCTGTACGCGTCCATGGCCGCGTACTTGACATGTTGTCATCCAGTCTCTTATGCCACACACTGTGCCAGGCGTTCTTGTCCTTATTTCTCTCTTGCTTCATCTTCGCTTAGTAGGGGTCGATGATGGCCGAGGCGAGGTCAACCAGGGAGTTCAGTTTGCTTTTGTCGGTGCCCCAGACCTTGTAGTGGTGCTGGATGCTGACAAGATTCGGGCATTTCAAGTCCGAAACCTTGAGCGCTTTTAGATCGTTGGTGGTGTCCACCATAGCGAAACTGTAGTCGGAGCTCTTGATAAACCTGGAGAAACGCTCGCAAGGCCTTGTGGCAAGGTGGAAGTGGTAGACGAGGATGTCATGTCACACGCACAACTGGGCAACGGCAACCTTCTGATCGTGCCCGACACGACCGATGGTGTACTCGAGGTTGAAGCCGGTCACTCGGTACTTGTCCTCGGCAAGGAACTGCTCCATAGTTTGGATGGAGCTCTCCACCGAGACCGGATCGTTCGTGTACACCACCGAGAGGGCCTTCCCCCTCACGTGGGTGTCCACTACGTGATGCGTGGTGAACTGCCCGCCGTTGTCGTCGTCGGCCGCTGGGAGCGCCATTGGAGCCACGGGGAGCGCCATTGGAACCGCTGGATGTCCTCTCTGTATGTGTCCTCGTGGGTGTGCTTATTGTGACGTGTGAGACGAGAGATGAAGGTAAATGGCCGCAGGAATAAAAGGGGGCCGGGCGGCGTGGATTCTCGGCGCGTACGCATGGCAGTTTTTGCAGCGGGTAACTGCATCGTCGCGCCGCGCCCGGCGCAACCACTCGCACATAGACGTGCATGATCGTGCGCCGGCCCAAAACACCGGCAGCGCGCGTGGAGGGACAAGGGCAGAGCACCCGGAGGGACGCGAGAGCAGAGCGCGCGCGGCGGGACGCGAGCAGAGCGCGCCCGGCCGCCTGAATCGCAAGCAACCACACGCATGGAGTAGTTGAACACACAGCAAATGGTCGCCTACAAGCCGGCCGACAATTGCGTCGCTGCATAGAGAGCGGCCGTGTGGTACCACCTCCATCTAGTCTATAGTCTTCTTTATATTCCGTGTCATACTTTGCCCTCAAATTTAACCAACAAAATGTTAATGCATGTTTTAAAAATTATATAATTGGAAGCTATGTTCAAATACAAATCCAACTATATAATATTTGGCGACATGCATTCGTATTTTATTAGTTAAATCATACTTATAAACCAGGACGGTGGTATAGTAGGTAATTAAACCGTAAATGTTTTTTATTAACCGTATGAGTACGTGGCCTTTCGTCCTCCTCTCGCACGTCTTGTCACCCCGCTGCCGCAGACGGCTTACAGCGCAAGCTTGCGCAGCGCGCGGGGCCGTTCTTTTTGCCAAACGGTGGCGTCAATGAATCGTCGATGAGCCCATTCCCGCGCATTCCCACGCAAGCTTCCCGCCCGACTCGGTGAACTCCCCCAAAATCCCAATGCTTACCGGCCTGTTATAAAAACCCTCACGGCCGGCGAGTCCTGCATCGCATTTTCCCCTCCATCCCTGTAGCTTATCTCGTCTGCTTCTCTCACATTCGCCAATGGAACCGGTCCGTCGTCGTCGCTCAGCCACTCCGTCGTCATCAGAGGACAGCTCCAGCTAGGAGGCTACACCGCGGCGGCGGTGGCGCAGTCCCCGGCATAATGTAGTGCGCGCGGCGTCCCTGTTAGGTGTACGCGGAACACCCACCACACGCTCCGTCGCCGGTGCCCATCGGCAGCTGTTGCCGGCCGCCATTGCCGCCACACCACCGTCGAAAGCCAGGGCCATCGCCCACTCCGCCGCCGCGGCCCGAAGGCAGGAGATGGCCGTCGTGGCCGCCACCCCACTGCCGGCCATTGTGGCCATCACCCGCTCCGCCACCGCGGCCCGAAGGCAGGAGGTGGTGGTCGTGGCCGCCACCCCGTCGTCGGCCGCCGTGGCCGCCATGAAGCAAATATGTCCTAGAGGCAATAATAAAGTTATTATTTATTTCCTTATTCTCATGATAAATGTTCATTATTCATGCTAGAATTGTATTAACCGGAAATGTAATACATGTGTGAATACATAGACAAACAAAGTGTCACTAGTATGCCTCTACTTGACTAGCTCGTTGATCAAAGATGGTTATGTTTCCTAGCCATAGACATGAGTTGTCATTTGATTAACGGGATCACATCATTAGGAGAATGATGTGATTGACTTGACCCTGTAGCGACCAGACCTCAAATGGTCTGTGCTGCTGTGCACCAATGTCATCCCTGGATCAGTAATGCTGACACGCACAGTACAAATGGAGGATTTATAACAGAGTAGCAATCACACACTTATTACATCGAATATCTCCAAAGAGATTAAGTATGATAAACATGGCTTAAGGCCATGTAAAAACGATAACAGCGGAAGACTTGGAAGATAAGTGAGTGCATCAACTCCAGCGGCATCACTGAGTATAAGACCACGACCTAAGGCACCTTACTCGTCGTCTGAAAAGTCTGCAACATGAAACGTGGCAGCCCGAAAAACGGGTCAGCACATGGAATATGCTGGCAATGTAACACATAGAGAATAATGAACAATAATAATGCTATACTACATGCATATATGGCTGGTGGAAAGCTCTATGGTTAAAGTTTTTGCGAAAAGCCAACTTTTCCCTACTGCAAAGGAATAAATTTTATTTAACTATCATGGTGGTTGTTAAACATTGAGATGGTTGACAACATCTTAATCCCAATTAAGAAACATCATTAACCCAGCAAAATTAATTAGAAGTAACATGGTGATGAGATTCAAATGATAATCCAGGTACTAGATACTCAAGTTGTCCATAACTGGGGACACGGCTAACCATGATTAGTTTGTACACTTTGCAGAGGTTTGCGCACTTTTCCCCACAAGACTCGATCGCCTCCGCTTGATTCTCGCACTGCATAATGTTTGAGAAACGGATGACCGAGACACAGTCTTTCAGGAACAATCACTCTTTACTCCGGGTGGACCGGTATACCTACTTTCCCCTACATCTGCTAGCCCACCTCTTCAAGAGATCATGTAACCTACTCAACTATGCTAGAGCCCATAATAGCTTGTGGCTGCACACGGAAGTTTCTAGCATGAATAATCTTATGATCCCTTTGAGCCTGGGTGGCGGTCCTTATACAAACAGACAACACTGGGTTCTCCAGGTGCCTCAATCCACCCAGATGTGAGTTTTAGTTGCCACCTTAGGTAAACCATTATTAACAATCTCACATCTGTCATGAATATCTCTCAAACCCAATCCACGTCTACGAGCATAGCATGGCAATATAATAGCAACGTAGAAGTAACTCCCAAGGGTTTGATAAGAAAACAGGTAATGGGTACTACCTCAACTACTTCCCAAAATCCCACAATTTAATTAGATCCTAATCATGCAATTGTTTGAGGAATAGATCTAATGCAATAAAAACTGGGTATGGAAGGTATATGATCAAAGTGTTACTTGCCTTGCTGATGATCCGCGAAACCTAGCGATTCGAAGTAACAAGCGGCACACTCCGGGTACTCTATCGCAAACAAACAAGCAAACAATAAGTACTCATCTAATGCATGGGTAAAACTCGAATGAAAGATCCAACCAGAAAGTTCAACTTAAGAACTCCGGTTTGCAAAAAAAATCAACTCGAACGAAGCAACGAAAGTCAAACGGCGAAAGAAACAAGCTTTGTTTACTAATCTGGATCTAGGTCAAATTTTACAGTAGCAAAAACTTGTTTGAGTAGGTTAAACGGAAAGAGAATTTCGAGACGAAACTCTAGGCGCTTGAATCGCCTGATTCCGATAAACGAGCGAAAAGTTAAACAAAAACGAAGATTCGATCAGAAATCGAAATCTGAGATAATCGTGGAAAAATCCGACGAAAAAGAAAAACGGACGAACGGTTAAAGAACGGACGCTCGTTAACAGAGAAAATCCGACGAACGCGTTCGCTAAAATGAACGAGTCGGTGAACGCTCACAAAATAACAAAACCGAAAAAAACCGATCTAGGTTTTTTTTTAAACGAACGGTTTTTTTTAACAAAACCGGCAAAACGGCGGCGAGGTATACCTCGTCGGGGCGGCGGGGTGCGGCGGGGCTCGGGGGTGAGAGGGAGGGCGAGGGGCGGCGAGGGGGCGGCTCGAGGCGGCGGCGGCGGTTCGGGCGGGTGCGGGCGGCGGGGGGGTGAGAAGAGGGGGGGGGGGCGGCGGCCTATTTATGGAGGGGGGGAGGTGGCTTGGGGAAGGGGCAAAGGCGGCGGTGGCTCCCATGTCCAAGCCGGACTCCGGCGGCGGCGGGCGGCGTGCTGGGGAAGGAGACGGCGCGGGCGGGCCGTCGGCTCGGCTGGGCTTCGGCCCGGTCGGGCGCGGCGCATTTTTTTTTAAATACGTTCCGCGGAAAAATTCGTAGAAAAATAAATAAAAGTCCAAAAAAGATAAAACAAATTTTCCCCGTCTAGTTAGAATATTAGAATAGGGTGAACATTTTTTGACACAAAATAATTTTTTGAAAACATGCAATATTTTTAATGCAATTAAAATTGCAAATAAAATCCGAATAAAATCCAATAAATGATTTTAACATTTTTCCTCCAGTATTTCAATTGTTTTGGACAAGTCATATTTTCTCCTCTCGTTTATTTTTAATGAAATATTTTTCCGGAGAGAAAAATAATTAAAACCAAAATCCTCGTTTTATTATTTGATGAAAATCAAATATGAAAATTTGAGAAAATCCCCAACTCTCTCCGAGGGTCCTTGAGTTGCTTAGGATTTATCGAGGATTTGTCAAATGCAATAAAATATGATATGCAATGATGATCTATGTATAACATACCAAATTGAAAATTTGGGATGTTACAAACCTACCCCCCTTAAGATGAATCTCGCCCTCGAGATTCGGGTTGGCTAGAAAACAGGTGGGAGTGGTCCTTCCGTAGATCTTCCTCTCGCTCCCAGGTGGCTTCATCTTCCGTGTGGTGACTCCACTGGACTTTGCAAAACTTGATAACCTTACTGCGGGTAACTCGGCTGGCATACTCAAGAATCTTAACTGGTTTCTCCTCATAGGTCAAATCACTTTCCAGCTGAATTGCTTCCAGTGGCACAGTATCTCTCAGTGGTATCTCAGCCATCTCTGCGTGGCACTTCTTCAACTGGGAGACGTGAAATACATCATGAACTCCAGACAATCCTTCGGGCAATTCCAGCTTGTAGGCAACCTCTCCCATACGTTCCACAACTCTGTATGGTCCGATAAAACGGGGCGCTAACTTTCCCTTAACTCCAAAGCGCTTCACTCCTCGAAGTGGTGATACTCGAAGATAAACTCGGTCTCCGACTTCGTGAACTGTCTCCTTTCGTTTAGAATCAGCATAACTCTTCTGCCTGGACTGGGCTACCTTGAGCCTATCGCGAATCAACCTTACTTTCTGTTCAGACTCCTTAATCAAATCTGGTCCAAACAACTGACGGTCTCCAACTTCGTCCCATAACAACGGTGTTCTACACCTCCTTCCGTACAAAGCTTCGAAAGGGGCCATCTTCAAACTGGTTTGATAACTGTTGTTATAAGAAAACTCCGCATATGGCAAGTTGTCGTCCCAACTAGATCCATAATAGTGCACAAGCTCTCAACATGTCCTCCAAAATCTGGTTGACTCTCTCGGTCTGTCCATCTGTCTGCGGGTGAAAAGTTGTACTAAATTCTAGCCTGGTTCCCAATGTTTCATGTAACTGCTTCCAAAACTTCGAGGTAAACTGGGTTCCTCTGTCTGATACAATGGTCCTCGGAACTCCATGCAAACATACGATCCTGGTCATGTATATCTTTGCCAACTTAGCACTGGTGTAAGTGGTCTTCACTGGAATGAAATGAGCCACTTTCGTCAAACGGTCGACTACAACCCATATTGAGTCATAGCCTGAACGAGTCCTGGGTAATCCTATGATAAAATCCATGCCTATTTTATCCCACTTCCATTCGGGTATCGGCAATGGTTGTAGCAATCCTGCTGGCTTTTGATGCTCTGCCTTCACTCTCTGACATACATCACAAACTGCTACATACTCTGCAATATCCTTCTTCATTCCGGTCCACCAGAAAGTATTTTCAGATCCAAATACATCTTGGTATTTCCCTGGGTGAATCGAGTACGGTGAATCATGGGCTTCTTGCAAAATCAACTTCCTGATCTCCGGATCATTTGGCACATATACGCGGTCCTCAAACCATAAGGTATCGTGCTCATCCTCACGAAATCCCTTGGCTTTTCCTTTGCTTATCTTCTCCTTTATCTCTTCAATCTCCTTGTCTGTCTTCTGAGCTTCTCTGATCCTTTCCATCAAGGTAGACTGAATCTCCAATGTCGCTAAATAGCCTCTTGGGACTATCTCCAAACATAGCTCGCGAAGGTCCTCGGCTAACTCCTGAGGTAACTCTCCTGTCATGAGGGTGTTGATATGACTCTTGCGGCTCAACGCGTCTGCTACTACGTTAGCCTTTCCTGGGTGATAATGCAATCTCATATCATAGTCCTTAATGAGCTCCAACCATCTCCTCTGTCTGAGATTTAACTCCTTCTGCGTGAAAATATACTTCAAACTCTTGTGATCCGTATACACCTCACAATGGTTTCTGATGAGAAAATGTCTCCATGTCTTCAATGCATGCACCACGGCTGCTAACTCCAAATCATGCATAGCATAATTCTTCTCATGGGGTTTAAGTTGTCGTGAAGCATATGACACAACTCTTCCTTCCTGCATAAGCACTGCTCCAAGTCCTCGACGAGAAGCGTCGCAATAAACTTCATAATCCTTGCGTTGATCTGGCAGAATCAACACTGGTGATGTAACCAATCGTTTCTTCAACTCTTGGAAACTAGCTTCACATTCCTCAGTCCAATTGAATTTGGTGTCCTTCTTCAGTAAGTCATGGGCTTAGCAATCTTCGAGAAATTCTCGATGAATCTCCGGTAGTATCCTGCAAGTCCAAGAAAACTCCGGATTTCTCCAACTGTTGTGGGTGATTCCCAACTTGTCACTGTATCAACCTTGGCAGGGTCTACTGCTATTCCTTCTTCAGAAATAACATGTCCAAGGAATCCAACTTCCTTCAGCCAAAATTCACATTTGCTGAACTTGGCATATAACTGATGTTCTCTGAGCTTCTCAAGTACCAATCGCAAATGCTCCTCATGCTCTTCCTCATCCTTGGAAAAGACTAAAATATCATCAATGAACACCACGACGAACTTATCCAAAAACTCCATAAACACTTTGTTCATCAGGTTCATGAAATAGGCAGGTGCGTTAGTCAGACCAAATGACATAACGGTATACTCATACAATCCATATCTGGTGGTAAATGCCGTCTTAGGTATATCCTGCTCTCGAATCTTTAACTGATGGTATCCTGATCGTAGATCAATCTTGGAAAATACTTTAGCTCCTTGTAGGCAGTCAAACAAATCATTGATCATCGGCAGTGGGTACTTGTTTTTGATGGTCACTTCATTCAATCCACGGTAATCAACAACCATCCTCAGCGATCCATCTTTCTTCTCCACTAGAAGTACTGGTGATCCCCAAGGTGACGAACTTGGGCGAATATAGCCTTTATCCAGTAACTCCTTGATCTGCTTCTTAATTTCCTCCAAATCTTTTGCGGGCATCCTGTACGGTCTCTTAGATATTGGCCCTGTGCCTGGCAAAAGTTCAATCAAGAACTCAATGTCTCTATCTGGTGGCATGCCTGGCAACTCTTCTGGAAATACATCCGGGTAATCCTTCACCACTGGTACTTCCTCCTGTACAACTCCTGATAAGGAATTCACTTGAGTCCTCTTCGGCATATGCCGGGATACATACTTGATCCTTTTTCCTTCCGGGGTGGTAAGCAAAATCGTCTTGCTGGCACAATCGATGTTTCCTCCATACAACGATAGCCAATCCATTCCCAAAATCACATCCAAACCTTGCGACTCCAAAACTATGAGGTCTGAGGGGAAAACATGCCTACCAATGGCCAATGGTATCTGAAAACATCCTTGGCTGGCCATATACTCTGCTCCTGGCGAGGTTACTAACATAGGGGTTTTGAGAACTTGGGTGGACAGCTTAAACTTATTCACAAATCCCCTTGATATGTATGAATGCGATGCACCAGTATCGAAAAGAACGGTTGCAGTAAATGACTTAACCAAAAACTTACCTATTACTGCATCAGGCTGAGCTTCAACCTCCTCCACGCTCACGTGGTTCACATGTCCTTTGTTGAACGGGTTCGGCTTCTTCCCAGAGCTTCCATTGCCATTTCCATTTTGGGCTTCCGGACAATCAGTTGCATAATGTCCAGTCTTCTTGAAACAGGTAACGTGACTTAGATCCCTCTTGGCTGGGGTAGATGGGTTGGTGCGGTTCTGTCCGTTGCTTCCTCCATTCCCATTACCATTCTTAGAGCCATTATGGTTGTGCGAACTACCTCCTCCATGGGTATGCTGAAACTGTCCTCCCGGTTTCGGGGCAAATCATGGCTTCTGCTGAGCTCCAGAATTATACTTCCCTTGTCCATACTTCCTCTTACGGTTTTCAATCTGCTGTTGCTTCCCTTCAATCATGAGAGCTCTATCTACCAACTCCTGGTAGTTGTTGAAGGTTGCTACAATCAACTGCATACTCAGTTCATCATTCAGTCCTTCCAAAAATTTCTCCTGCTTGGCCGCATCTGTAGCAACGTCATCTGGTGCATAACGTGCTAACTTACTGAAATCCTCCACATACTGGCCTACGGTGCGTCCTCCTTGGCGTAGGTTGCGAAACTCGCGCTTCTTCATAGCCATAGCTCCTGCTGAAACATGAGCTGTACGGAAAGCTTGCTGAAACTGGTCCCATGTGACAGTGTCAATAGGGTGCGTGGCTGTATAATTCTCCCACCATGATGCTGCGGGTCCATCAAGCTGATGTGCGGCAAAACGCACTCTTTCCGCATCTGTGCATCCTGCAGTGGTCAACTCCCTTCCAACTTTGCGGAGCCAATCATCTGCAACAATCGGCTCGGTGCTACTGGAAAACACCGGCGGGTTTAGCCTTAAGAAACGGGCTAAGTGATCAACAGGTGGTGGTGGCGGTGGGTTGTTGTTGTTGTTGTTGCCTTGGTTCTGCACTAACACTTGCATCAGGGCATTCTGTTGCTGAATCAACTGGGTGATCTCTGGTGGGAAAACAAATCCGGTGTCGCGTCTCGGAGGCATCTGATGGGTTAGAAAAGATGAGAGTTAAGAGTAGAATGAGGTCTAGAGGGAAAACACTACCCATATGCTCATGAGACAATACAATCAATATCACTCAATCAATTCAAACAAGGCATAACAATCGATCTAACTAGCGTTACAAAGTGCTTGAACTATACTATTAATGGGGGAAAACTACTACTGATATGGTGGTCTACTAGAAATTCTGATCAGTTGAAGACTCCATGATGTCTGCTCCAGCTTCGTCAACAAAGTCATCTTCACTTGGTTCCGAGTCGGTGTCGTCGATGATGATGTAGTTATCCGGACAAGTGCATTCGTCATCCTTTGCTTTTGGCACTGGATTTCCCATGAATACTCCAATCTTCTTCTCCAGGTCGTCATTCTTCCCTACTAGTGCGAGAATTCCTCCATATAATCCTCGCGTGTAGCCTTGAGTTCTTCCTCCAGCTCCTTGATCTTGGTTAATGCCTTCTTCAGTTCTTCCTTGTCCGTGCACATCTGGTTCTCCTGGCGACGAATGTGTTGGTTTTGCTCCTGGATGAAAGCTGCAATTGATCCATCCTTCTTGGTTCTGATCATCTCCCATTGCGCGTCTCGGCGTCCACAAATATGATAAATTGTATCCTTAAGCTCCTGGTGGTAGACTTCTCCAATGCGTCCCATAGCGATGTGGGCGGCCATGCTCTTCCCTAAACTCCAGGTTGGTGCTTCGAAAACCAATCTTATGGGTTCAGTAACTGGCACAAACGTCCTTCCTGGAATGTGAACTTGAATCTTCCAGCTCTCCTCTTCGGGTAATGTGGCGTTGTAGGTTCCGGTGATGCTTGGTATTCCTATGCTCAAATACTTAGTGACTTCCTTCAAGTGTCGACCAAAAGGTGTGTCTTCATCTGGTTGCATGAACTTGCTCCTTGCATCCACCATTCCTAAAAGAGTAGAAAAGGAGAGGGGTCAGAAATGAGAAGAGAGAAGCTTTCTAGGGCTTAAGCTTAGTGGTCGTGTCCTACAGTCAGCGTGTGCTCTGATACCACCTTTGTAGCGACCAGACCTCAAATGGTCTGTGCTGCTGTGCACCAGTGTCATCCCTGGATCAGTAATGCTGACACGCACAGTACAAATGGAGGATTTATAACAGAGTAGCAATCACACACTTATTACATCGAATATCTCCAAAGAGATTAAGTATGATAAACATGGCTTAAGGCCATCTAAAAACGATAACAGCAGAAGACTTGGAAGATAAGTGAGTCCATCAACTCCAGCGGCATCACTGAGTATAAGACCACGACCTAAGGCACCTTACTCGTCGTCTGAAAAGTCTGCAACATGAAACGTTGCAGCCCGAAAACGGGTCAGCACATGGAATATGCTGGCAATGTAACACATAGAGAATATTGAACAATAATAATGCTATACTACATGCTTATATGGCTGGTGGAAAGCTCTATGGTTAAAGTTTTTGCGAAAAGCCAATTTTTCCCTACTTCAAAGGAATAAATTTTATTTAACTATCATGGTGGTTGTTAAACATTGAGATGGTTGACAACATCTCAATCCCAATTAAGAATCATCATTAACCCAGCAAAATTAATTAGAAGTAACATGGTGATGAGATTCAAATGATAATCCAGGTACTAGATACTCAAGTTGTCCATAACCGGGGACACGGCTAACCATGATTAGTTTGTACACTCTGCAGAGGTTTGCGCACTTTTCCCCACAAGACTCGATCGCCTCCGCTTGATTCTCGCACTGCATGATGTTTGAGAAACGGATGACCGAGACACAGTCTTTCAGGAACAATCACTCTTTACTCCGGGTGGACCGGTACACCTACTTTCCCCTACATCTGCTAGCCCACCTCTTCAAGAGATCATGTAACCTACTCAACTATGCTAGAGCCCATAATAGCTTGTGGCTGCACACGGAAGTTTCTAGCATGAATAATCTTATGATCCCTTTGAGCCTGGGTGGCGGTCCTTATACAAACAGACAACACTGGATTCTCCAGGTGCCTCAATCCACCCAGATGTGAGTTTTAGTTGCCACCTTAGGTAAACCATTATTAACAATCTCACATCTGTCATGAATATCTCTCAAACCCAATCCACGTCTACGAGCATAGCATGGCAATATAATAGCAACGTAGAAGTAACTCCCAAGGGTTTGATAAGAAAACAGGTAATAGGTACTACCTCAACTACTTCCCAAATCCCACAATTTAATTAGATCCTAATCATGCAATTGTTTGAGGAATAGATCTAATGCAATAAAAACTGGGTATGGAAGGTATATGATCAAAGTGTTACTTGCCTTGCTGATGATCCGCGAAACCTAGCGATTCGAAGTAACAAGCGGCACACTCCGGGTACTCTATCGCAAACAAACAAGCAAACAATAAGTACTCATCTAATGCACAGGTAAAACTCGAATGAAAGATCCAACCAGAAAGTTCAACTTAAGAACTCCGGTTTGCAAAAAGAATCAACTCGAACGAAGCAACGAAAGTCAAACGGCGAAAGAAACAAGCTTCGTTTACTAATCTGGATCTAGGTCAAATTTTACAGTAGCAAAAACTTGTTTGAGTAGGTTAAACGGAAAGAGAATTTCGAGACGAAACTCTAGGCGCTTGAATCGCCTGATTCCGATAAACGAGCGAAAAGTTAAACAAAACGAAGATTCGATCAGAAATCGAAATCTGAGATAATCGCGGAAAAATCCGACGAAAAAGAAAAACGGACGAACGGTTAAAGAACGGACGCTCGTTAACAGAGAAAATCCGACGAACGCGTTCGCTAAAACGAACGAGTCGGTGAACGCTCACAAAATAACAAAACCGAAAAAACCGATCTAGGTTTTTTTTTAAACGAACGGTTTTTTTTACAAAACCGGCAAAACGGCGGCGAGGTATACCTCGTCGGGGCGGCTCTGGCGGGGCTCCGGCTGCTCTGGCGAGGGCGGCGGGGTGCGGCGGGGCTCGGGGGGTGAGAGGGAGGGCGAGGGGGCGGCTCCGGCGAGCGGGGCGGCGGCTCGAGGCGGCGGCGGCACCGGCTTCCAGCGGCGGCGGCTCGAGCGGGTGCGGGCGGCGGCGGGGTGAGAAGAGGGGGGGCAGCGGCCTATTTATGGAGGGGGGGAGGTGGCTTGGGGAAGGGGCAAAGGCGGCGGTGGCTCCCGTGTCCAAGCCGGACTCCGGCGGCGGCGGGCGGCGTGCTGGGGAAGGAGATGGCGCGGGCGGGCCGTCGGCTCGGCTGGGCTTCGGCTCGGTCGGGCGCGGCGCATTTTTTTTTAAATACGTTCCGCGGAAAAATTCGTAGAAAAATAAATAAATGTCCAAAAAAGATAAAGCAAATTTTCCCCGTCTAGTTAGAATATTTAGAACAGGGTGAACATTTTTTTGACATAAAAATAAGTTTTGAAAACATGCAATATTTTTAATGCAATTAAAATTGCAAATAAAATCCGAATAAAATCCAATAAATGATTTTAACATTTTTCCTCCAGTATTTCAATTGTTTTGGACAAGTCATATTTTCTCCTCTCGTTTATTTTTAATGAAATATTTTTCCGGAGAGAAAAATAATTAAAACCAAAATCCTCGTTTTATTATTTGATGAAAATCAAATATGAAAATTTGAGAAAATCCCCAACTCTCTCCGAGGGTCCTTGAGTTGCTTAGGATTTATCGAGGATTTGTCCAAATGCAATAAAATATGATATGCAATGATGATCTATGTATAACATACCAAATTGAAAATTTGGGATGTTACAGACCCATTCCGTTAGCTTAGCACTTGATCGTTTAGTATGTTGCTATTGCTTTCTTCATGACTTATACATGTTCCTATGACTATGAGATTATGCAACTCCCGTTTATTGGAGGAACACTTTGTGTGCTACCAAACGTCACAACGTAACTGGGTGATTATAAAGGTGCTCTATAGGTGTCTTCGAAGGTACTTGTTGGGTTGGCGTATTTCGAGATTAGGATTTGTCACTCCGATTGTCGGAGAGGTATCTTTGGGCCCACTCGGTAATGCACATCACTATAAGCCTTGCAAGCATTGCAACTAATGAGTTAGTTGCGGGATGATGTATTACGGAACGAGTAAAGAGACTTGCCGGTAACAAAATTGAACTAGGTATTAAGATACCGACGATCGAATCTCGGGCAAGTAACATACCGATGACAAAGGGAACAACGTATGTTGTTATGCGGTTTGACCGATAAAGATCTTCGTAGAATATGTGGGAGCCAATATGAGCATCCAGGTTCCGCTATTGGTTATTGACCGGAGACGTGTCTCGGTCATGTCTACATAGTTCTCGAACCCGTAGGGTCCGCACGCTTAAGGTTCGATGATGATTATATTATGAGTTTATGTGATTTGATGTACCAAAGGTAGTTCGGAGTCCCGGATGAGATCGGGGACATGACGAGGAGTCTCGAAATGGTCGAGACGTAAAGATCGATATATTGAATGACTATATTCGGAAATCGGAAAGGTTCCGAGTGATTCGAGTATTTTCAGGGGTACCGGGGAGTTACGGGAATACGAGGAAGAAGCAATGGGCCTCATGGGCCAAGTGGTGGAAGAGAGGAGGCAGGGCGCGTGGCCCCCCTAGCCCAAACCGAATTGGACTAGGGGGCCGGCCCCCCTTTCCTCCTTTTCCTCCCTCTCCTTCCTTCTCCTTCTCCTTCCCTTCCTTCCCCTCTCCTACTTGGACTAGGAAAGAGGGGGGAATCCTACTTGGAGTAGGATTGCCCCCCTTGGGCGTGCCTCCTCCCCTTGGCCGGCCCTCTCCTCCTCCCCCCCTTTATATACGGAGGAGGGGGGCACCCCATAGACACAACAATTGGTCATTGATCTTTTAGCCGTGTGCGGTGCCCCCCCTCCACCATAGTCCACCTCGATAATATTGCAGCGCTGCTTAGGCGAAGCCCTATGTCGGTAGAACATCATCATCGTCACCACGCCGTCGTGCTGACAAAACTCTCCCTCAACACTCGGCTGGATCGGAGTTCGAGGGACGTCATCGGGCTGAACGTGTGCTGAACTCGGAGGTGCCGTGCGTTCGGTACTTGATCGGTCGGATCGTGAAGACGTAAGACTACATCAACCGCGTTGTGCTAACGCTTCCGCTTTCGGTCTACGAGGGTACGTGGACACACTCTCCCCTCTCGTTGCTATGCGTCACCATGATCTTGCGTGTGCGTAGGAATTTTTTTGAAATTACTACGTTCCCCAACAGTGGCATCCAAGCCTGGTTGAGAGATATGAAGTCTCCAACAAGTTCTATAGCTAAAAGATGGAGGAGAATAGCTCAAGCAGTGAGCATGTGCTCAGATTGTCTGGGTACTACAATCGCTTGAATCAAGTGGGAGTTAATCTTCCAGATAAAATAGTGATTGACAGAATTCTCTAGTCACCATCACCAAGTTAGTAGAACTTCGTGATGAACTATAGTATGCAAGGGATGACGAAAACAATTCCCGAGCTTTTCATGATGCTGAAATCGACGAAGGTAGAAATCAAGAAAAACATCAAGTGTTGATGATTGACAAGACCACTAGTTTCAAGAAAAGGGGCAAAGGGAAGAAGGGGAACTTCAAGAAGAATGGCAAGCAAGTTGCTGCTCGAGTGAAGAAGCCCAAGTCTAGACCTAAGCCTGAGACTAAGTGCTTCTACTGCAAAGGGACTGGTCACTGGAAGCGGAACTACCCCAAGTAATTGGCAGATAAGAAGGATGGCAAAGTGAACATAGGTATATTTGATATACATGTTATTGATGTGTACTTTACTAGTGTTTATAGCAACCCCTCAGTATTTGATACTAGTTCAGTTGCTAAGAGTAGTAACTCGAAACGGGAGTTGCAGAATGAACAGAAACTAGTTAAGGGTGAAGTGACGATGTGTGTTGGAAGTAGTTCCAAGATTGATATGATCATCATCGCACACTCCCTATACTTTCGAGATTACTGTTGAACCTAAATAAGTGTTATTTGGTGTTTGCGTTGAGCATGAATATGATTTGATCATGTTTATTGCAATACAGTTATTTATTTAAAGTCAGGGAATAATTGTTGTTCTGTTTACATGAATAAAACCTTTAATGGTCATACACCCAATGAAAATAGTTTGTTGGATCTCGATCATAGTGATACACATATTCATAATATTGAAGCCAAAAGATGCAAAGTTCATAATGATAGTGCAACTTATTTGTGGCACTGCCGTTTAGGTCATATTGGTGTAAAGCGCATGAAGAAACTCCATGCTGATGGGATTTTGGAATCACTTGATTATGAATCACTTGATGCTTGCGAACCATGCCTTATGGGCAAGATGACTAAGACTCCATTCTCCGGAACAATGGAGCGAGCAACTGACTTATTGGAAATAATACATACTGATGTATGCGATCCGATGAGTGTTGAGGCTCGCGGCGGTATCGTTATTTTCTGACCTTCACAGATGATTTGAGCAGATATGGGTATATCTACTTTATGAAACATAAGTCTGAGACATTTGAAAAGTTCAAAGAATTTCAGAATGAAGTGGAAAATCATTGTAACAAGAAAATAAAGTTTCTACGATTTGATCGCGGAGACGAATATTTGAGTTACGAGTTTGGTCTTCAACTAAAACAATGTGGAATAGTTTCACAAATTCATGCCACCTGGAACACCATAGCATAATGGTGTGTCTGAACGTCATAACCGTACTTTATTGGATATAATGCAATCTATGATGTCTCTTACCGATTTACCACTATCGTTTTGGGGTTATGCATTAGAGACAACTGCATTCACGTTAAATAGGGCACCATATAAATCCGTTGAGACGACACCGTATGAACTGTGGTTTAGCAAGAAACCTAAGCTGTCATTTCTTAAAGTTTGGGGCGGTGATGCTTATGTGAAAAAGTTTCAAACTGATAAGCTCAAACCCAAATTGGAGAAGTGCATCTTCATAGGATACCCAAAAGAAAATGTTGGGTACACCTTCTATCACAGATCCGAAGGAAAATTCGTTGCTGAGAATAGATCCTTTCTAGAGAAGGAGTTTCTCTCGAAAGAAGTGAGTGGGAGGAAAGTAGAACTTGATGAGGTAGCTGTACCTGCTCCCTTATAGGAAAGTAGTTCATCACAGAAATATATTCCTGTGACTGCTACACCAATTAATGAGGAAGCTAATGATGATGATCATGTAACTTCAGATCAAGTTACTACCGAACCTCGTGGGTCAACCAGAGTGAGATCCGCACCAGAGTGGTAAGGTAATCCTGTTCTGGAGGTCATGTTACTTGACCATGACGAACCTACGAACTATGAGGAAGCGATGATGAGCCCAGATTCCGCGAAATGGCTTGAGGCCATGAAATTTGAGATGGGATCCATGTATGAGAACAAAGTGTGGACTTTGGTTGACTTGCCCGATGATTGGCAAGCCATAAAAAATAAATGGATCTTCAAGAGGAAGACGGACGCTGATAGTAGTGTTACTATCTTCAAAGCTTGAATTGTCGCAAAAGGTTTTCGACCAGTTCAAAGGTGTTGACTACGATGAGTTTTTTCTCACTCGTAGCGATACTTAAAGTCTGTCCGAATCATGTTCGCAATTGCCGCATTTTATGAAATCTGGCAAATGGATAAACAAAACTGCATTCCTTAATGGATTTATTAAATAAGAGTTGTATATGATGCAACCAGAAGGTTTTGTCAATCCTAAAGGTGCTAACAAAATATGCAAGCTCCAGCGATCCATTTATGGACTGGTGCAAGCATCTCGGAGTTGGAATATACGCTTTGATAAGTTGATCAAAGCATATAGTTTTATACAGACTTGCGGTGAAGCCTGTATTTACAAGAAAGTGAGTGGGAGCACTACTACATTTCTGATAAGTATATGTGAATGACATATTGTTGATCGGAAATAATGTAGAATTATTCTGCAAAGCATAAAGGAGTGTTTGAAAGGAGTTTTTCAAAGAAAGACCTCGGTGAAGCTGCTTACATATTGAGAATCGAAATCTATAGAGATAGATCAAGACGCTTGATAAGGTTTTCAATGAGTATGTACCTTAACAAGATTTTGAATTAGTTCAAGATGGAATAGTCAAAGAAGGAGTTCTTGCCTGTGTTACAAAGGTGTGAAGTTGAGTAAAGACTCAAAACCCGACCACAGTAGAAAATCGAAAGAGAATGAAAAGTCATTCCCTATGCCTCAGTCATAGGTTCTATAAAGTATGCTATGCTGTGTACCAGACCTATTGTGTACCTCACCAAGAGTTTGGCAAGAGGGTACAATAGTGATCTAGGAGTAGATCACTGGACAGCGGTCAAAATTATCCTTAGTGGAATAAGGATATGTTTCTCGATTATGGAGGTGACAAAAGGTTCGTCGTAAACGGTTACGTCGATGCAAGCTTTGACACCGATCTGGATGACTCTAAGTCTCGATCTAGATACATATTGAAAGTGGGAGCTATTAGCTAGAGTAGCTCCGTGCAGAGCATTGTAAACATAGAAATTTGCAAAATACTTACGGATCTAAATGTGACAGACCCGTTGACTAAAATTATCTCACAAGCAAAACATGATCACACCTTAGTACTCTCTGGGTGTTAATCACATAGCAATGTGAACTAGATTACTGACTCTAGTAAACCCTTTGGGTGTTGGTCACACATCGATGTGAACTATGGGTGTTAACCACATAAAGATGTGAACTATAGATGTTAAATCACATGGCGATGTGAACTAGATTATTGACTCTACTGCAAGTGGGAGGCTGAAGGAAATATGCCCTAGAGGCAATAATAAAGTTATTATTTATTTCCTTATTCTCATGATAAATGTTTATTATTCATGCTAGAATTGTATTAACCGGAAACGTAATACATGTGTGAATACATAGACAAACAGAGTGTCACTAGTATGCCTCTACTTGACTAGCTCGTTGATCAAAGATGGTTATGTTTCCTAGCCATAGACATGAGTTGTCATTTGATTAACGGGATCACATCATTAGGAGAATGATGTGATTGACTTGACCCATTCCGTTAGCTTAGCACTTGATCGTTTAGTATGTTGCTATTGCTTTCTTCATGACTTACATGTTCCTATGACTATGAGATTATGCAACTCCCGTTTACCGGAGGAACACTTTGTGTGCTACCAAACGTCACAACGTAACTGGGTGATTATAAAGGTGCTCTACAGGTGTCTCCGAAGGTACTTGTTGGGTTGGCGTATTTCGAGATTAGGATTTGTCACTCCGATTCTCGGAGAGGTATCTTTCGGCGGATTGCGGAATCGATTCACTTATCAGTGTTCTCGAGTGACTAATAACTCAGAACCCGAGGGGGATTGGAATCGGTGAGAATGTAGTACTTGATGAAGAACTCATAAGAAGTTATGCAGTTCCAAGATAACCTCAAGATACCAGGGGGTAATAATCGACGACAGATCAAAGTAGAGGTTGGAGTGGGGTATTGATCCGTAGAAGACATGTACTTCATCTCGTCTGAGAAATGGAATCAAAGGAGATCAATCATGGTCAGAACCACGATTGCAAAGGATCAATTCACATATACCAGATGATATTATATCAAGGAAAAAGTTATTATTATAAGAAGCTTCCATGATAGGATCTACATCGTGTCCATGGGCATGAACACAAAGGTTCAAGGTCGACTCCCACTTCTTCAATGCATAACCTTCCATTCGCCTCTCGTATTTTGATAATGACATTAGTTGTTGAAAGTTTTACCTGGTGCAATACCAGATAAGTATGTCCCGCGAAATCTTTCGGGTTCACACAGATTAAGGAAGGCATAGGTTCAACCCATCGGGGCATCGTAGAAAGATATACTACAAACTTCAGGAGTAAATAACACAAGCTCAAAAGTAGAGCATGGTTCACAAAGCAGAGGATACAATTTACCAAAGGCATCAGGTATCCGAGGAAAAGCTCACAAGCTTATTTAATATGAAGGACATTGTCGGATAAAATCCGACAAAAGGGTCTGATGGTCCACAAGGGATCTGATGTGAGCATCAGTACTCAACCAGAGGAAGAAAGAATGCAAGGAGATCAGATTATAGAAACAATTGACTAACTCAAAGCTCAATGCAAAGGAATTATAATTTCAAATTCAAGGGATCAGAAGCAAACGCTCTGATTGAGGATGGATAAGTCGAGTAAACTTACGGGTACAATCGATGGCAAATTTGATTGGTCGAGATCCAGCTCACGTTTAAAATGACGTCTGAGCCGGAAGGATGAATTCTAGGATCTGATTGAGGATTGTGAGCATTCGCAATATTTTGAATCAACAGACTCAAAATGATAATGATAAGGAATGACAATAAGATTACGAGACTTATGGGATTAACCATAATGCAAGCAAGCAAGAATTTCAAGCGCAATAGGCTGCTCAGGATTTTCGGTAGATCGAATGGTATTTTGAACACTTTTGTGACATACTTGAATCAACTGGGGATGAGCAAATATCCGGTAAGTGCTAGAAATTATCCATAGTGGTATTCATGTGGCAAAGAACAGCAAGGCAGTAAGCTCAAGGATTTCTCAGAACAACAGAGAGAATTTCGGGGTATCTTGTAATACATGATCAACTGGGAAACATTGTATGAATGGCGAGTATACGTGGTTATCCATAGGAGTTCATCGATGAAAGGGAATTGCAAAAGCGATGAACACAAGTTCTCGGGTTATCAGCGGAGAGTATCTTCAGGGTCTTCACGTACAGCCGACGATCATCAGTAATAAGGGGCTCTCCGGGTGAAAGTGATAACGAGATCCTAATGTTATATTTAGTAAAATCGTTTAACCCGTATAGAAGAGATGTCAGAGTCCCAGAGTATAGGTTGAGGAATAAAATATCCTACTACCACCCAATGGCGACGTGGGCCCGTAAGCCACACAACCATGTTAGTAAAACAGTTTTCACTGACTAGACTCAACTTCGGCCAAGGAGTTGGAAAGGGGGATTCCTACAGGCAGTCGGCTCTGATACCAACTTGTGACGCCCCCGAATTGACCGTACACTAATCATACACGCAAACGTGTACGATCAAGATCAGGGACTCACGGGAAGATATCACAACACAACTCTAAAAATAAAATAAGTCATACAAGCATCATAATACAAGCCAGGGGCCTCGAGGGCTCGAATACAATTGCTCGATCAAAGACGAGTCAGCGGAAGCAACAATATCTGAGTACAGACATAAGTTAAACAAGTTTGCCTTAAGAAGGCTAGCACAAACTGGGATACAGATCGAAAGAGGCGCAGGCCTCCTGCCTGGGATCCTCCTAACTACTCCTCGAAGCCGAACTCCATGTAGAATCATCCTCGGGATCTCTAGCTCCTGGACTCCAGCATCTGGTTGCGACAATCAGGTATAGAAAGGGGGAAAGAGGGAGAAAAGCAACCGTGAGTACTCATCCAAAGTACTCACAAGCAAGGAGCTACACTACATATGCATGGATACATGTGTAAAGGGCCATATCAGTGGGCTGAACTGCAGAATGCCAGAATAAGAGGGGGATAGCTAATCCTGTCGAAGACTACGCTTCTGGCCATCTCCATCTTGCAGCATGTAGAAGAGAGTAGATTGAAGTCCTCCAAGTAGTATCGCATAGCATAATCCTACCCGGCGATCCCCTCCTCGTCGCCCTGCTAGAGAGCGACCACCAGGTTGTATCTGGCACTTGGAAGGGTGTATTTTATTCAGTATCCGGTTCTAGTTGTCATAAGGTCAAGGTACAACTCCGGGTCATCCTTTTACCGAGGGACACGGCTATTCGAATAGATAAACTTCCCTTCAGGGGTGCACCACATAACCCAACACGCTCGATCCCATTTGGCCGGACACACTTTTCTGGGTCATGCCCGGCCTCGTAAGATCAACACGTCACAGCCCCACCTAGGCACAACAGAGAGGTCAGCAGGCCGGTCTAAATCCTATGCGCGCAGGGGTCTGGGCCCATCGCCCATTGCACACCTGCACGTTGCGTACGCGGCCGGAAGCAGACCTAGCCTAGTGGCGTTCCAGTCCAATCCGGCGCGCGCCACTCAGTCGCTGACGTCACGAAGGCTTCGGCTGATACCACGACGCCGGGATACCCATAACTACTCCCGCGTAGATGGTTAGTGCGTATAGACCAAATGGCCAGACTCAGATCAAATACCAAGAACTCGTTAAGCGTGTTATGTCGAAGTAACCGCGGACGCCGTCCAGGGCCAGGCCCACCTCTCACCTACGCGGTCTCAACCTGCCCTGTCGCTCCGCCACAAAGATCCACTTGCGGGTACTCCTACGAGCCGACCCGACTTTAATCACCACAGGTGTCATGTATAGAGTATATAAGTATATACCCGTGATCACCGCCCAGGTGATCACGGCCCGATAGTATAGCACAGCAGACGGACAAGAATGTAGGGCCAGTGATGGAAAACTAGCACCCTATACTAAGCATGTAGGATTGCAGGTAAAGGTAACAACAGTAGAAGCAAGGACAGGCTATGCATCAGTATAGGATTAACGGAAAGCAGTAACATGCTACACTACTCTAATGCAAGCAGTATAGAGAAGAATAGGCGATATCTGGTGATCAAGCGGGGGGGGCTTGCCTGGTTACTCTGGCAAGTAGGAGGGGTCGTCAACTCCGTAGTCGAACTGGACAGCAGCAGCGTCGGTCTCGTAGTCTACCGGAGAGAAGAGGGGGAAGAAACAGTAAATACAATACAAACATAAGCATGACGATGCGTGACATGACAATGAGCGGTACTAGGTGTGCCCTAACGCGGCAGTAGGTGGTACCGGCGAAGGGGGGAAACATCCGGGAAAGTATTCCCGGCGTTTCGCGTTTTCGGACAGATGAACCGGAGGTGAAATGTTGCACGTTTACTATGCTAGGGACATGTGGCTGACGAACGGGCTGCGTATTCGGATTCGTCTCGTCGTTCTGAGCCACTTTCATGTACAAAGTATTTTCATCCGAGGTGCGGTTTATTTTATATTAATTTTTGAAGTTTAAAATCATTTTTAGAATTAATAGAATTAATTTAATTCGAAACTGGATTTATGACATCAGCATGATGTCATGCTGACGTCAGCAGTCAACAGGGGTTGACTGGTCAACCTGACCAGTGGGTCCCATTGGTCAGTGACACATTTTAATTAAACATATTAATTAACCTAATCAGGATTAATTAGGGGTGGGCCCCACTGTCATTGACTACTAAATTAGCTAATTAGGTTAATTAGGTAACTAATGTTTAAGTAGTTTAATTAGTTGTTTAGTTTAATTAATCAAAATTAAGTTAATTAATTAATTATTTTTATTATTATAATTTTTTTATTTAATTCTTTTTTATATAAACGTTCTGAGGGGCGGGCCCTACTTGTCATATGCACAGGGGTCTTAGCGGGTTAGCGGGCAGGGGCGTGCGGGCTGGCGTCGCCCGTGCTGAGGCTGAGCCCGACCGGGGGAACAAGGCAAGGCCGCGGCCGGAGCGGGACTGAGCGGGCGCGGCCGGCGTGGGCGACGACCGGGGACTGCGTACGGCAGCGGCGAAGGGAGGGACTGGAGCGGGGGCCAGCACGTCGGAGGCGGGTGCAGATGGTCGCGTTGACCGACGGGGTGGCCGCGGGCGGTCCTGAGTAGAGGGGGCGAGCGGCGTGACATACGCGCGCGGTGGCGCGTGCGGGCGGTGACGGGGCGATGCAGAGCAGCGACAGGGGAGAGAAGGAGGAAGGAGCGGTGCTGTGCTCACGGCGATTGTAGGGCACGGGCAATGGGGCGCGGGGGGAGGACGGGGACGACGGCGAGCGACGACGGGGAGGCAGTCCGGCGAGGAAGAATCCGGCGGAGAGGATGATGTAGAGGCGGTGAGCTTGAGGCCGGGGTCGGGGAAGGCAGAGCAGAGCACGTCGGAGCTCGTGGGCGTGCTCCTAGGCGACGGCGAGCCCGTGGGGCGCGCGGGTGACGACGCCCATGGCGATGGCGCCGGGCGCTGGCGGATCTGGAGGGGGGCACGAAGGATGGTGGAGGAAACTGCGGGCGAGCGCCCACGCGTGCAGGCAGGCCCGGCCACGGCCTGGCGTGGCCAAGGGAGGCGCGTGGCGCGAGCGACACCGGCGAGGTAGAGGCGGGGCGACGGGCAACGGCGCTAGGGGCGATGCGGTCGAGGCGGATTGCCTCGATCCAGAACATGGGGAGTGGGGGAACGAGAGGGGGGAAGTGGGGACGAGTGGGAGGTGTCGGTGGTGGCTAGGGTTGCGGGGGGGTGAGGGGATAAGGAGAGGAGTGGGGGCCGGCCTGGTTGGCCCGATGGCCAGCTGGGCCGCGGTCCAGCAGGGGGGGCCTTTCTCTTGTTTTGTTTTTTTACTTTTATTTATTTTACTTTTTCTGTTATAGTTTTGTATCCTATTATTTTAGTTTTAGTAAAATATATACTTTGTATATAAATTAGCATTTCAACTTAGTCCATACTCAACAAGTCCAGTCCTCAATAAATTAGTTTGACATTTTATTAATTACAAAAGGTATTTAAATAATTGTTTTTGCTGTTGTTTTATTCATCTCATATTATTTAAACATTTTATAAAGGTGTGGTTTCTCCACTGTAATTATCTATGCAATATTTGGTTCACTCTGAACATTTTAATTTTAATATTTGAAAACTTTTAATGTTCGCTTGATTTTGGATTTGAATTAGAATCGGTTTCGAACTAACGCGAGATTAGCAACAGTAATCGAAGTGACATGGCATGATTAGCGTAGGATTACTGTAGCATGATTATCCGGGCGTCACAATTCTCCTCTACTACAAGAAATCTCGTCCCGAGATTTAAGCGGCAGAGTAAGGGGAAAGGTGCTGGTAGCGAAAAACCTAACGAGTCTTCTCGGGCTTGGCTGCCCTTTCGAAGAGGTTGATCCCTTTCGTTGATGTATTCATTTCTCTACTTCAAGTCACCATGATCAAGTCGTCATCCTTTCTTCGGGATCTCCATCGTACTTACGACAGAGTAAAGGGGGTATTCTGGAAGAACGGACCTCTGCAAGGTTGACTATCTGGTCAATATCATCGGGGAAGGTGGCGGAAAGTAACTCTCGAACTAAATCTTAAGAAAAAGCCGAGAGCAAGTAAGAAAGTACCATGAGAAGTTTCAAACAGGTAGGCAATCGTTCGAAGCCTGAAACAAAGTGTGAAAGGGGTTCAAATCAATCGGAATAAGTATTATTTCTGATGCCAGTATAGATCAGTAGGACGGTGGTTCGTGAATCACATACGAGGCCACGCGCGATGAATAAATTTGGGAACAGGGGGCATAGGAGAGTCAGGTTTTGATCCTGTGGAACTGTGGGTTATGGGCCCACCATGTGGGTTAAAAGTAGGAAGGGCGGTGATATCTTGCACGATCATGATAGCAAGGCATGTCAGAGGGTAGCCTGTCAGTTATATGTCAGCAACATCGTCGGTACCAAGGGCGAGGGACGAAGAGAACCATTTTCCTTCTCGTTGAACGAGGCGGACCAATAGGTAAAGTTCTCATCCATCGGTGGTTACCGGAATGCTATCAACAAATGCAACAGGGTCTTACTGACACGGTTGTACATCAAGGTGTTTAGATAAGCAGAAGAATATTACTGCTTAGATCATATAGATCACAAGAAACGTTGAACCAACCAGTGGAAAGGAAAATATGATTATCAGATTAAACAGAACAATGGAAAGGAAAATGTGTTTGAACACATATTTCAAGGGTATATCCTTCCCAAGGACAAGCAGAACATGATATCCATGACAGGATATCCATGTAGAAAACTCTTTAGGTAGGGGAGAGAAATTTCATGACATTACCCAGACAACGGTGTTTGGGTAATTGAGCAAGAAACATTTAGCATTGGGTTTCAAATGTTCTTGTTGAAAATCGGAGTACCACAGACATGCTTCGAGATAGCATTGGCATGGTCTCCAAGCAAAGGTCGGACTTTGGATACACAAAGGGTCCATCAGGAACAACTAATAGAATAACTCTTACAATTTCCTCATGGAAGAATGGCTAAAATTGCTAAAAAGGTTACTACAACAATAGGTCCTCTGCCCAGGTGTGCTAGGCATGACATCACCTTACCGGGCCTTATATAGGCCAATGCTATAACTCTTGGAAAAATGTTCCAACCATCATATCTGACCGAGATTCAGATATAATTGGTGCCAGGATACCTCAGACTCGGAATGCCTGAGAAGAAAAGGTGAAACACAATTGACGAGATGACATCGTAAGATTTTTAGGAAATGAACTATGGAAGTGAGTTCCAAAACAAGAGTTCATCATTAAATCAAGGAGGTGAGGGGGTGGCTGATTGACTCAGCAACAATTCATTGAGATTACCAAAAAGATGGATTTCCACAATTATGTGAGCAAGGAGGAACACTTGTCAGATCAAATGATATAATTATGTATGCTCGAGGAAAACATACACAATTAAACATTGGTTGAAAGGTGTGCCCGAAATATGGGCTTAGGTAGCATGATCAATGTTTAGGATGGTGATTCAATAACCAATACACAAGGAATGAAACTATCGTTCATTATCTTACAGGCAATAAGGTTGCTAGTAATTTTGAATATTACACCTCATAGTCCAATCATCGGTATTCCGGTTGGAGACAACACGGGGACCAAGAGATGAATGTAGATGGCGAGATGTATCAATTGTATCAAGAATTCTTAAGAGGTGGTGAAATTCTCACAACATTCCTGATATATAAGATGGTATTACTTCAAGGCAGGACATAATATAAGCTGGATAACCAGTAACTCAAAGTACAGCCACAACACAAACAAGTTTGAGTCGGAAAGAAGGCAAGGAAGTAGTCGATGGCAACACAAACTACCAAGGGACAAGGATGGTATTTCCCCATGAAGAATTCAATTGATATCCTGGAAGAGCTCAGAATGCTGATGATGATCACGACACATTTGTCGAGAGACTTCATGAAGAGATAATCGAACGGCGATGACATCAAGTCAAAGAAATGATGAAGCGAAAGGTTATTGGAACCATGGGTACGACACAAACTCAAAATCAAGCTTGCTGTTCAAGGTGAACGATAAGACGAGGAAGATCGACGTAAGCTTAGCTCATCGTCGAAAGCTGTGCTCTGGGAATAAGTACCAGATGGCACGTTTTAAAATTTAGCACAATAATGGTATAGCCGATCAGACTAGGAATGATTTGAAGGATCATTAAACCCGTAAGCAATGAAAATTACTTGGAGTTATAGAGTCGGAGTGCGGAATCGATTCACTTATCAGTGTTCTCGAGTGACTAATAACTCAGAACCCGAGGGGGATTGGAATCGGTGAGAATGTAGTACTTGATGAAGAACTCATAAGAAGTTATGCAGTTCCAAGATAACCTCAAGATACCAGGGGGTAATAATCGACGACAGATCAAAGTAGAGGTTGGAGTGGGGTATTGATCCGTAGAAGACAAGTACTTCATCTCGTCTGAGAAATGGAATCAAAGGAGATCAATCATGGTCAGAACCACGATTGCAAAGGATCAATTCACATATACCAGATGATATTATATCAAGGAAAAAGTTATTATTATAAGAAGCTTCCATGATAGGATCTACATCGTGTCCATGGGCATGAACACAAAGGTTCAAGGTCGACTCCCACTTCTTCAATGCATAACCTTCCATTCGCCTCTCGTATTTTGATAATGACATTAGTTGTTGAAAGTTTTACCTGGTGCAATACCAGATAAGTATGTCCCGCGAAATCTTTCGGGTTCACACAGATTAAGGAAGGCATAGGTTCAACCCATCGGGGCATCGTAGAAAGATATACTACAAACTTCAGGAGTAAATAACACAAGCTCAAAAGTAGAGCATGGTTCACAAAGCAGAGGATACAATTTACCAAAGGCATCAGGTATCCGAGGAAAAGCTCACAAGCTTATTTAATATGAAGGACATTGTCGGATAAAATCCGACAAAAGGGTCTGATGGTCCACAAGGGATCTGATGTGAGCATCAGTACTCAACCAGAGGAAGAAAGAATGCAAGGAGATCAAATTATAGAAACAACTGACTAACTCAAAGCTCAATGCAAAGGAATTATAATTTCAAATTCAAGGGATCAGAAGCAAACGCTCTGATTGAGGATGGATAAGTCGAGTAAACTTACGGGTACAATCGATGGCAAATTTGATTCGTCGAGATCCAGCTCACGTTTAAAATGACGTCTGAGCCGGAAGGATGAATTCTAGGATCTGATTGAGGATTGTGAGCATTCGCAATATTTTGAATCAACGGACTCAAAATGATAATGATAAGGAATGACAATAAGATTACGAGACTTATGGGTTTAACCATAATGCAAGCAAGCAAGAATTTCAAGCGCAATAGGCTGCTCAGGATTTTCGGTAGATCGAATGGTATTTTGAACACTTTTTTGAAATACTTGAATCAACTGGGGATGAGCAAATATCCGGTGAGTGCTAGAAATTATCCATAGTGGTATTCATGTGGCAAAGAACAGCAAGGCAGTAAGCTCAAGGATTTCTCAGAACAACAGAGAGAATTTCGGGGTATCTTGTAATACATGATCAACTGGGAAACATTGTATGAATGGCGAGTATACGTGGTTATCCATAGGAGTTCATCGATGAAAGGGAATTGCAAAAGCGATGAACACAAGTTCTCGGGTTATCAGCGGAGAGTATCTTCAGGGTCTTCACGTACAGCCGACGATCATCAGTAATAAGGGGCTCTCCGGGTGAAAGTGATAACGAGATCCTAATGTTATATTTAGTAAAATCGTTTAACCCGTATAGAAGAGATGTCAGAATCCCAGAGTATAGGTTGAGGAATAAAATATCCTACTACCACCCAATGGCGACGTGGGCCCGTAAGCCACACAACCATGTTAGTAAAACAGTTTTCACTGACTAGACTCAACTTCGGCCAAGGAGTTGGAAAGGGGGGTTCCTACAGGCAGTCGGCTCTGATACCAACTTGTGACGCCCCCGAATTGACCGTACACTAATCATACACGCAAACGTGTACGATCAAGATCAGGGACTCACGGGAAGATATCACAAGAAAACTCTAAAAATAAAATAAGTCATACAAGCATCATAATACAAGCCAGGGGCCTCGAGGGCTCGAATACAATTGCTCGATCAAAGACGAGTCAGCGGAAGCAACAATATCTGAGTACAGACATAAGTTAAACAAGTTTTCCTTAAGAAGGCTAGCACAAACTGGGATACAGATCGAAAGAGGCGCAGGCCTCCTGCCTGGGATCCTCCTAACTACTCCTCGAAGCCGAACTCCATGTAGAATCATCCTCGGGATCTCTAGCTCCTGGACTCCAGCATCTGGTTGCGACAATCAGGTATAGAAAGGGGAAAAGAGGGAGAAAAGCAACCGTGAGTACTCATCCAAAGTACTCGCAAGCAAGGAGCTACACTACATATGCATGGATACATGTGTAAAGGGCCATATCAGTGGGCTGAACTGCAGAATGCCAGAATAAGAGGGGGATAGCTAATCCTGTTGAAGACTACGCTTCTGGCCATCTCCATCTTGCAGCATGTAGAAGAGAGTAGATTGAAGTCCTCCAAGTAGCATTGCATAGCATAATCCTACCCGGCGATCCCCTCCTCGTCGCCCTGCTAGAGAGCGACCACCAGGTTTTATCTGGCACTTGGAAGGGTGTATTTTATTCAGTATCCGGTTCTAGTTGTCATAAGGTCAAGGTACAACTCCGGGTCGTCCTTTTACCGAGGGACACGGCTATTCGAATAGATAAACTTCCCTTCAGGGGTGCACCACATAACCCAACACGCTCGGTCCCATTTGGCCGGACACACTTTTCTGGGTCATGCCCGGCCTCGTAAGATCAACACGTCACAGCCCCACCTAGGCACAACAGAGAGGTCAGCAGGCCGGTCTAAATCCTATGCGCGCAGGGGTCTGGGCCCATCGCCCATTGCACACCTGCACGTTGCGTACGCGGCCGGAAGCAGACCTAGCCTAGTGGCGTTCCAGTCCAATCCGGCGCGCGCCACTCAGTCGCTGACGTCACGAAGGCTTCGGCTGATACCACGATGCCGGGATACCCATAACTACTCCCGCGTAGATGGTTAGTGCGTATAGACCAAATGGCCAGACTCAGATCAAATACCAAGAACTCGTTAAGCGTGTTATGTCGAAGTAACCGCGGACGCCGTCCAGGGCCAGGCCCACCTCTCACCTAGGCGGTCTCAACCTGCCCTGTCGCTCCGCCACAAAGATCCACATGCGGGTACTCCTACGAGCCGACCCGACTTTCATCACCACAGGTGTCATGTATAGAGTATATAAGTATATACCCATGATCACGGCCCAGGTGATCACGGCCCGATAGTATAGCACAGCAGACGGACAAGAATGTAGGGCCAGTGATGGAAAACTAGCACCCTATACTAAGCATGTAGGATTGCAGGTAAAGGTAACAACAGTAGAAGCAAGGACAGGCTATGCATCAGTATAGGATTAACGGAAAGCAGTAACATGCTACACTACTCTAATGCAAGCAGTATAGAGAAGAATAGGCGATATCTGGTGATCAAAGGGGGGCTTGCCTGGTTGCTTTGGCAAGTAGGAGGGGTCGTCAACTCCGTAGTCGAACTGGACAGCAGCAGCGTCGGTCTCGTAGTCTACCGGAGAGAAGAGGGGGAAGAAACAGTAAATACAATGCAAACATAAGCATGACGATGCGTGACATGACAATGAGCGGTACTAGGTGTGCCCTAACGCGGCAGTAGGTGGTACCGGCGAAGGGGGGAAACATCCGGGAAAGTATTCCCGGCGTTTCGCGTTTTCGGACAGATGATCCGGAGGTGAAATGTTGCATGTTTGCTATGCTAGGGACATGTGGCTGATGAACGGGCTGCGTATTCGGATTCGTCTCGTCGTTCTGAGCCACTTTCATGTACAAAGTATTTTCATCCGAGGTACGGTTTATTTTATATTAATTTTTAAAGTTTAAAATCATTTTTAGAATTAATAGAATTAATTTAATTCGAAACTGGATTTATGACATCAGCATGATTTTATGCTGACGTCACCAGTCAACAGGGGTTGACTGGTCAACCTGACCAGTGGGTCCCACTGGTCAGTGACACATTTTAATTAAACATATTAATTAACCTAATCAGGATTAATTAGGGGTGGGCCCCACTGTCATTGACTACTTAATTAGCTAATTAGGTTAAATAGGTAACTAATGTTTAAGTAGTTTAATTAGTTGTTTAGTTTAATTAATCAAAATTAATTAAGTTAATTAATTAATTATTTTTATTATTATAATTTATTTATATAATTTTTTATTTAATTCTTTTTTATATAAACGTTCTCAGGGGCGGGCCCCACTTGTCATATGCACAGGGGTCTTAGCGGGTTAGCGGGCAGGGGCGTGCGGGCTGGCGTCGCCCATGCTGAGGCCGAGCCCGACCGGGGGAACAAGGCAAGGCCGCGGCCGGAGCGGGACCGAGCGGGCGTGGCCGGCGTGGGCGACGACCGGCGACTGCGTACGGCAGCGGCGAAGGGAGGGACTGGAGCGGGGGCCAGCGCGTCGGAGGCGGGTGCAGATGGTCGCGGTGACAGACGGGGTGGCCGCGGGCGGTCCTGAGTAGAGGGGGCGAGCGGGGTGACATACGCGCACGGTGGCGCGTGCGGGCGGTGACGGGGCGATGCAGAGCAGCGACAGGGGAGAGAAGGAGGAAGGAGCGGTGCGGTGCTCACGGCGATTGTAGGGCACGGGCAATGGGGCGCGGGGGGGAGGACGGGGACGACGGCGAGCGACGACGGGGAGGCAGTCCGGCGAGGAAGAATCCGGCGGAGAGGATGATGCAGAGGCGGTGAGCTTGAGGCCGGGGTCGGGGAAGGCAGAGCAGAGCACGTCGGAGCTCGTGGGCGTGCTCCTAGGCGACGGCGAGCCCGTGGGGCGCGCGGGTGACGACGCCCATGGCAATGGCGCCGGGCGCTGGCGGATCTGGAGGGGGGCACGAAGGATGGTGGAGGAAACTGCGGGCGAGCGCCCACGCGTGCAGGCAGGCCCGGCCATGGCCTGGCGTGGCCAAGGGAGGCGCATGGCGCGAGCGACGCCGGC